>NC_140971.1:29199329-29249329 GCF_056783735.1 Eptatretus burgeri
CATTGTCAAAAATGGAATTCTATTGTATAGGTTTTCACCCATGGAACCTCCTGTTATTTTTAAATCCACGTACTGGACTCATTCATTGCAAACAATATGCACAAAGTTTTACTGTCAATTGTGACCGTTGAACATTTTACACTCAGGGGTTATTTTTTATTATTATTATTATTATTATTATTATTATTATTATTATTAGGATTATCACGAATACTACAACTGGTACAGTACACTTGCTTTACTCATACTATTATTTAATTACAAATCGGAGTATTTTCACAGGTAGTTGTAATTTATGAACAATACATAGACGGTAAATAATTATCATCACAATTTGCTTAAAGTTAAGTAAATGTCAAAATATAATTATATTCCTGCCAGCCCAGCATTTAATAGTGCACACAGTGGGTTGCAACTCAATGCAGTAGAAATTAGAATGCACTCAGGGAGGTGCTGACTCACACGTTATGTGTTTCTTCCAAGAAGTGATGGTTGTTTTGAGATATGATTTACTATAAGAAAATTTTAGAAGTGAAATAACTCTCTGCATGCATGTTCCGAGTATGTCGAGATAGCAAATTTCTCCCGTTTGTTGTTATCTCCATATGTGGGTTTCAAAGGATGGAACGGAGTCTTCCCAGGTCTCAAAGTATCCACCTTCATGTGAGGGTGTACGGGTGTGAAAGTTGCTGTTGTTGACTGTTGTGATAATGAAGTGCCGTACTGTGATTGGCGGCAACGGAGATTGGGCGGATGTGGCAGCACTGTGTATGGGGGTCGGTGGCTGGTGATGACTCGTATGCCGCGTGCTCCGTGGAGGGTCGTGCTGGAACAGTAATGGTATGCAGTATACTGTATTAGGAATGTAATTGGGATTAGAGTATGGAGTTTGCCTTCAGTATTATGTGTACAAGTTATTGTATTTTGTTATTCTTACCCCATGTATATTTATGTTGTTGTAGATATGCGTATGGGTTTTGTGAGAATAAAGCCGATCGAAAAGGTTTATTGTTGATTACTACAACAATAATTTATTCTCACAAAACTTACCTGGTTGGATTGAACCAGAAGAGCGCTGAGGCCTACACTGGAAAGGAGCGTTTGCTGAGACCAGAGAGGCTGGATTCGGATCCCAGTTCACCCACAGCGGCACAAGAATGGAAACACTGGTTGAAGATGTTCGAAAACTTCCTGGGAGCTCTACCACAGGATAATCTGGATAAGATGAGTCTGCTTACAAATTTTGTTTCACCAAGACTATACGAAACTATATCAGAGTGCACCATTTATGATGAGGCTATCCGTACTTTACAGTCACAGTACGTGAAGCCCACTAATGAAGTGTTTGCACGCCATCGTCTTGCAACTCGCCGCCAGCAGGTCGGAGAGTCCTTAGATGAATACCTTCTGACTCTGAAAACGTTAAGTAAAGAGTGTAACTTTGGGGCTGTAACAGCAACTCAACATTGCGAAGAATCCATGTTTGATCAGGCGAGATCTCTCGATTCAGCCCAAAGAAATTCAGAATCTTATTGTGTTATTCAACCCTCCCGTTCATTGGGTGCTGCCTCATCCAATCAGAATACCGGTGAAGTGGAACCCACAACTGTAATGGCTGCGACGGGTGTTAAATGTTTCTTTTGTGGTTTTTTAAAACACCCACGTGTAAAATGTCCGGCACGAGAGGCTGTGTGTCATAAGTGCCAGAAAAAGGGTCATTTTGCTAAGGTGTGCCGTAGTACTTATTCAGTAGCTACTGGTGCTTGTGCAACTTCCTCTGATCAGGCAACGTTAGCGGCTGTGTCTTCTGCCGCTGCCCCAGGGGTGTTATCAAAGGCGGTTGTGAGGGTCATGCTCAATGGAGTGGAATTGGATGGCCTTATGGATAGTGGTAGTTCAGAAAGTTTTATCCATCCCGACCTCGTTAAGTGCCATTCCTTAGGTGTACATCACACCCAAGGCAATGTTTCCATGGCATCTACTTCCTTCACCGCTCAGACATCAGGGTTCTGTCGAGTCAATATCAAAGTAAACGGTCAGTGCTACCAAGATGTGCGTCTGTCCATACTCCCTCAGCTGTGTTCTGATATAGTTTTGGGCCAGGATTTTCAGGGACTGCATGATAGTGTTACACTGACATATGGAGGTAGTTTGCCTCCTCTTGTTATCTGTGGACTCAGTACACTATGTGTTGACCCTCCAGAACTGTTTGCCAACTTGACAGCTGATTGTTATCCTGTTGCTGCTCGATCACGCCGGTACTCTCCGGATGATCGTAAATTCATTGAAAAGGAAATTCAAAGGATGTTGAAGGAAGGTATTATAGAGCCCAGTAACTCCTTTTGGCGTGCACAGGTTGTTGTCGTTAAGAACGAAACTCACAAGAAACGCTTAGCCGTGGACTATTCAGAAACTATCAACAAATTTACACTTCTTGACGGGTATCCTCTGCCTCGTATAGATGACACTGTTAACAAGATTGCTCAATACCGTGTTTTTAGTACGATTGACCTCCGTAGTGCGTATCATCAAATCCCCATCAGAAATGAAGATAAGCCATACACCGCGTTTGACGCCTGTGGACGCCTTTATCAGTTTGCTCGGGTTCCCTTTGGCGTCACCAACGGAGTGGCTTGCTTCCAACGTATCGTGGATTCATTCATCCAAGAAGAAGAACTGGTTGGAACATTTGCTTACTTAGACAACATTACTATTTGCGGCATGACTCAGGAAGAGCATGATGCTAATCTCACGAAATTTCTTGAGGCTGCGAAGAGAAAGAATATAACTTACAATGAAGACAAATGCATCTTTTCAACTAACAGGCTCAGTATTCTCGGATATGTGGTGGAAGGAGGGTAAATGCGCCCGGATCCTGAACGACTCCGACCCTTACAGGATTTGCCTGTGCCTCGGGACATGAAATCGCTCCGACGCATCCTTGGCTTCTTTGCCTATTATTCACAGTGGATATATGACTACTCAAGCAAGATCCACCCACTGTGTGCCACTACTACATTTCCCATGACAAGGGAAGCAGAAGCGGCTTTCCATCTTCTTAAGCAAGACATTGAAGGTTCAGTGGTGAGGGCGATTGACCAATCCATACCCTTCGAAGTTGAGACCGATGCTTCGGATGTAGCAATTGCTGCAGTCCTCACCCAGGCAGGACGTCCGGTAGCCTTCTTTTCCCGAACCCTTCAGGGACCCGAATGTCGTCATGCTTCTATTGAGAAGGAGGCCCAGGCTATTATTGAAACAGTTCGCCACTGGAGACTATTTGACAGGCAGACATTTTACTATAAAGACAGATCAACGATCAGTGAGCTATATGTTTGATAAGCAGCATAAAAATAAGATAAAGAATGATAAGTTCATGCGTTGGAGGATGGAATTATCTTGCTATGATTTTGACATTGTGTATCGTCCTGGTCGAGAAAACATTCCCTCTGATACATTCTCCAGGTCTTATTGTGGGATGGCATGCCACGATCGACATTCACTGTTTAACCTCCACGAAGCCTTGTGCCACCCAGGGGTTACCCGCTTATACCATTTTGTGAAATCTAAGAATATGCCATATTCTGTGGAGGATGTCCGGCAGGTTGTTGGATCTTGTAGAATATGCGCAGAATGCAAGCCCAAGTTTCACCAACCAGATAAGACTCGACTCATAAAAGCTACTCAGCCATTTGAGCGTCTCAATATAGATTTCAAGGGGCCTCTTCTGAGTACAGATAAGAACCAGTATTTTCTTAACATTGTGGACGAATATTCACGGTTTCCTTTTGTATTTCCTTGTGCCGACATGACCACTTCCACGGTTATCAAGTGCCTCTGTCAGCTGTTCGCTATTTTCGGAATGCCGGCTTACATTCATTCAGACCGGGGACCCTCCTTCATGAGCAAGGAATTACAAGACTTCCTTGCCAGTCGGGGGATCGCTGGTAGCAGAACTACTAGCTATAATCCTCAAGGGAATGGCCAAGTGGAGAGGTTCAATGGTACCATTTGGAAGGCAATCACAACGGCTCTAAAATCCTGTAATCTACCCATCAAATGCTGGCAGACTGTTCTGCCTGATGCTCTCCACTCAATTCGTTCACTGTTGTCCACAGCAACCAATGCTACCCCTCATGAAAGACTTCTGAACTATTCTCGTCGTTCTTCCTCGGGAGCCTCGGTGCCTACTTGGCTCTGCAATCCTGGGCCAGTCCTGCTGAAGCGTCACGTACGCACGAATAAAACTGATCCCCTTGTGGATGAAGTCGACCTCCTCCAAGCAGGACCCCACTATGCCCATATTTGCTACCCGGATGGCAGGGAAACTACGGTCTCTGTTAGACACTTAGCCCCAATTGGAACCCCATCCAAGAGTGAACCCCAAATTCTACTTCAGGCTTCTGAAGAAAATGTAATTCCCCAGGGTAGTCCCCAAGACGCACCCTGCTCAGAGGGGGGTGATCTCGTTCCTGATATGGTTCCTGCAACTCCACAGCAATCAGATGCTGTGGATAACCCTCCAGTGCAAAGAAGATCCGGTCGCACCATTCGTCCTCCTATTAGACTAGATTTATAGAGATATATTTCTCGGAAGGGGGTGAATGTTGTGATAATGAAGTGCCGTACTGTGATTGGCGGCAACGGAGATTGGGCGGATGTGGCAGCACTGTGTATGGGGGTTGGTGGCTGGTGATGACTCGGTGGCTGGTGATGACTCGTATGCCGCGTGCTCCGTGGAGGGTCGTGCTGGAACAGTAATGGTATGTAGTATACTGTATTAGGAATGTAATTGGGATTAGAGTATGGAGTTTGCCTTCAGTATTATGTGTACAAGTTATTGTATTTTGTTATTCTTACCCCATGTATATTTATGTTGTTGTAGATATGCGTATGGGTTTTGTGAGAATAAAGCCGATCGAAAAGGTTTATTGTTGATTACTACAACATTGACTGTTATCTGCACACATGGGTGGGTTTCAGGAGATGGAACGGAGACTAACCCAGTCTCAAAGTATCCACTTCCGTTAGTGTGTGTGTGTGTGTGTATAATATGTATACTATGTCACATATAATATTGTGTGTGTGTGTGCTTCTAAGCTAATATTATTCCCCCCTTTTAATGCAAAAAAAAAAAATAAAGAGGGTAAAAAAATATCATGGTTTTGGATTGGGGATGATCTGAGATGGTGATGAACAGCTGTCTTTGAGATCTGGATGGAAGAATGAGATTGAAGAGAATGTGGAAGTTGATTCCACAGGCAGAAAAAATAGGAACAATGAGTGTAGGTGATCAGTGATTTCTTGTCCAAAAACAGGTAATGAAGGAGGCAGGATGAAATAGAGATGATCATGAAAAAAAAAAAAAAAAAAAAAAAAAAAAGAGAGAGAGAGAGAGAGAGAGAGAGAGAGAGAGAGAGAGAGAGAGAGAGAGAGAGAGAGAGAGAGAGAGAGAGAGAGAGAGAGAGAGAGAGAGAGAGAGAGAGAGAGAGAGAGAGAGAGAGAGAGAGAGAGAGAGAGAGAGAGAGAGAGAGAGAGAGAGAGAGAGAGAGAGAGAGAGAGAGAGAGAGAGAGAGAGAGAGAGAGAGAGAGAGAGAGAGAGAGAGAGAGAGGAGAGAGATAGAGATACTGGGTGCTACCCTGCTGAGTGAGCTTTTCCTGGCAGTGGTTTCGGGACGTGTTGGACATTGAAAAGTGATGGCGTTATTGGCCTCATGGTGGTTACCTTTTGCCTGCAGGCCTGCAGCAGCACTGCCAAACCCCACATCGCAATATACACTTTACATCAGCATTTGTTGGCCTCAAAATGTACATTAGCTTAAAATCTTGCCAGATTCTGAAGTACCTATGCCTAAAATTTAGGGCCTCTTTGTGTTACAGTTCAGCCATGAGAGAATAACATACAACCACACAAACAAACACATAAACACTAAAATATGTACAGTATATAGATTAAAAAGTGTAAGATACATTTTTTTTCAGAAGTTACATAATGTATGATTCATATGCATTGGTAATTATAGGGTGTGTAGTTAACACGACTGAGAATAAGACTTGCCTTGGAGCTGGGGTATCTCAGTGGATCTTTATTAGACACCTAACTTCGAATATAAATGAATGTTTATGGATATGTAAAATTAATAATTTATAGGTTAAGTACAACATGATTACCCAACTCTTCGATAAATTTTAATTTCAAAACTATTCGAGACTCTACACAAGTGTCAAAACAGATCAGCAGTTAATGCCAAAAGGTCAGGGTTAGGAACCTAATTTATTTCATGCCATCTGTTAATGAGTACAGATAGTCCTTTCTGGAATAAGAGTTTGTATTTATAGATCAGTTGTTCTGTGTGACAAAGCGTGTTGCACTCAAACATTAAAGGACAATTAAAGAATACAGTCACTGGAAACAAAATGTACAAAGCCAGCCCAATCATGGGTTGGACAGATTGGTGCATTAACACAAAACCGAATCGATTCCACAAGATGGGAAATTAAATCGTTGTCGTTTGGTATCAATCCTGAAGGGGGAGATTGAACATTATTGCATCAAAATGAATGGTAGTTATGGAAGATGTCTGATGAGATGATGTAACACATCCCAAAAGATGCCATTAAAAGACGATTTGTAAAAATCTTGAGACCATGGAAGAATTCTAAAATAATGAATATTGTGATCGTCAAAATTTATAATGTCTGTGTTATGATTCTCAAATCAGTCAGGGAGTGCATGGGCATTGTGAAAGCATTGCCAATCTGTCCCCCAGTCTGATTCAACCCAAAAACCCAAAATTATGTGGACACTTGAATGAAAGATGAACCTGATTGGCCATTATGACTCCTGGAGATAATGTGACTGTCTTGAAAATAAATACAAAATTCGATACCATAAATATTCCTTTTCACAATACTAATCCTATGCCATGATTGTTACTCCATCCACAGCAGACTGGACTCCTGGAATACCTGATGAAATTGTCACCCTTTACAGATCCTTACTATTTTACCACCTCGACTCCAGTTTTGCAATTTATGCTTTCAACCTTCTGAGATGTCCCTGTGCCTGCCCCACTCTTCTCCTCTTCCACCCAACCCCTCATGAAATTGAGTTAATAAACTGATGTTACTGCATTAATGTGGTGCTGATATGGCACAGACATTATGGGCCAAATGGCCTCCTCCTGTGTCAATAAAGTTCCTTGTATATGCCTGCATATTAAAATGCTATGCTGTCATGCATATTGTTGCTTTTAAGCTTTTATTGAATGTTAAAACGACCAGAAATCAAGGTAATGTTGAACTCTCTTGTGGAGCAAATATCGAACAAGAGTGAAAAACAACGTTGGGAGTTGTTAGTTGGGAAAACATGAGAATGTAAGATTATGCCTCCACTATATCCATCCATTGGGACCGTACTCTGTACAGGGCATTGGTGCTGCTGAAACAGTCTCCTGGGCGATTGGGCACAATCCTAGACAGGTCGCCACTCTGATGCAGGATACTCGAATGGCTCAATTATCCCAGGAAGGCTGTTACTCATTTTGCTGACCTCAGAATGATGAGAGGCTGAGTCAACCCCACCTCATATTAATTCAACAGCCAAGCAGGATTTGAACTCCGGACACGAGGATCCCTAGCCCACCACCCTAAGCATTAAGCCAACACCAGGAAAAACCTCCACTTTAGAATACATTTAACGTCCCATTTCGGTTTTACTTTTGTTTCCGGTCATCCTGACGTAGAAACTGCAATTTGATGGGGTGACGCACAAGTAGCACACTTACCATTGGACTAATTACTCTGGCTTTGTTTCTTGGTCCAGCTAATAACTGTAAGATTGGTATTTCACAGGAAGGACATTTCATCACAAAGTGCATCGTTCCTCAGATTTATGTTAGGTGGGGGACATATCTGCTCACATTAGTTGAAGGATGATTTATAGTCCAGTAAACCAACGACTTTTGATTGGAAAAAAATAGGGGAGAAATGAAACTTGGCAGGTACCTTCATGTGATTATCAGAAACAACATACTAAAAGTCCCCGAGTGTCACGTGTGAGCTAACGTCGCTACACCGGAAGTGACGTCATACCTTTATAAAACCACTTAATACCTGTGACTTCTCAATATTTGTTAGGAAAACAAGCCGTTTTCTTGACAGATACCTTCCTGTGACTGTCAGAAACAACAGACTAAATGTCACGAGTGTCACGTGTGAGCGAACGTCGCTACACCGGAAGAGATGTCACCTTTTGAAGCACACCGACACCTGCCAATGCTCAATTTGTTTCAGAAAACCAGATATTTTTATTACAGGAATGCATAAATAAAAGAGAAAACTGTATAACCAATTTCTGGAAAACATTATTAATCCTATTATCATCGAAATGTTAACAATAGTATCTCGTCAACATGATCTAAAATGTTTTTCTTTTGTTTTGCAGAAAATGGAAAAATACTGAACGACATCTGACAAATCCAAGATTCAGAGAAACCATGGATGCCGAGGAACTGTGTCTTCTGTGTGAAGGGAAACTATCGGATGGACCCACAGTGACTGTAACAAGGGGTCTAGATTCCATAATTAACAGCAGTATACGACGAAAAGATGAAATTTCCGGGAAGTTAGAAGGACTATCATCTGTTTGTGTACACGTGGCATGCCGAAAAACTTATACTCGAAACTCTAGCATAGTATCTGTGATTCACCCTTCTCCAAAAAAGGTTCAAGCTCTCAGATCACCACTCCTGCCATTTGACTTTATGCTTCATTGCGTGTTTTGTGGTGATGAATGTGATAAAATTGTTGACCAAAAGAGACCTCAGGACAGACGGGACTTATACGAAGTCAGAAGTTTATCTTGTAAACCGTCAATTCTGAATGCGGCATCAGCACGTAATGATGAGTGGGGACATATTGTTAGTGCTCGCTTAGACACTGTTATAGATTTAGTGGCTGCTGAGGCAAAATATCACAACAGCTGCTATAAGAAGTTCTTGAAAATGCCATCCGCTCGAAACGTGGTCGCCCAGAAGATGATGATCTCGTTGTAGCATTTGAATGTTTGTTTTCTTTCCTAAGAGAAAATGATGAATGCCAATATTCTCTCGAAGAGCTACTTCAGCAGCTTGGGGAGTATCTTCCAAATACTTCAAATGTGTGCTCCGAAAAAACACTGAGGCAAAAACTGATAGACCATTTTGGTGACGACGTCATCATTACGTCTGTGCATGGTAAGAAGGCACTTGCTTGTTTCCGAGACACAGGTTATAAGATTCTGAGTAGCTCATGGTATACGCAGAAATCCCTGGATCCAATAGAAGAATGCTTATGAATAGTTAAGACGGCTGCCATGATAATCAGAGAAGATATTCGTTCAGTGGTATAAAAAAACTGATGAGTATACGCCTGCAGATACGGCATTTGACAGTGTGATGTCTGTTGTTCCAGACACTCTGAATGTGTTCATGAATGATGTTATAAACAAACAGAAGGCAGGGCCAGAGGATAAGAAAAGAAGGAGATGTGCAGTTATCAGCCATGCTGTTATTTCCGCAACCAGACCAAAATCCTTTTTGTCCATGCTCCAGGTGGGAGTGTCTTCGTACATCCATCGGCATGTTGGGTCGCGCCATCTTGTAGATATACTTTGCAGTATGTGCGTTTGTGCTTCTTACGCTGAAGCAAGACGGTATGAGGCATCAGCGATGATACAGGAGCAGCCATCGGTCCAATTTGATGCGTTCTTGCAATTTGTGTTTGATAACACAGACTTTAATGTACGTACACTGACTGATTATGGAACCTTTCACAGCATAGGGGGTGTAATGTGTGTCACACCTGGAGATGCCATTGCAAAGGGAGCTGTCACCAAGCGCATCGAGAAACTTCCATCAGAGGCGAGCATTGCTCAAGTGCGTAAAGTAAAACTCCAGACATATATTGCTGCAAGCAATGCAAAAGGGATTCGTGGTTTAACAGATGAGGATATTGATAATATAAACATTGTTAGATCAAAAAAGACAGTGGACGTGTTTTTGGGCGTGCTCTGGATGTGTGGTTCATGGTTAAAGTTAACCACAAATCCAAGCTGGAATGGTTACATGGAGTTGGTAACTAAGAATAATACGAACTACCAGATGTCAAGGGTGATTACGTTACCTTTCGTGAACTTGCAGCCCACCAGTCTAGATGCGATCTATACTGTTCTGACATTTGCTTCTGATGAGTGCAAAAAACAAGGTCACCACACGTGTGTTGTTACATTCGACCAACCTTTGTATGCAAAAGCTGTAAACATGGTGGCTTTGGCAGGCAGTGAGGGTGAACTGTCATCGGTAGTGGAAAGACTAGGTGGATTCCATCTACTCATGTCATTCATGGGTGCTGTTGGATACATAATGAGTGGAAGTGGACTCAAAGATTTGTGGTCACTTATTTACGCAACTGACTCAGTTGATAAGATGTTGATAGGACATGCATATGCTAGGACATTGTGCACGCATTACCTCACCCAGGCAGCATTAGCAGTCGTTTTCTTGAGTGAAATTGAAATCGACGAGGACTCTTGTGCACAACTTGGTTACCTTCATGAAACTGTCACAAATGAATACCAACCTATGAAAGACATCACCAACAGTACTGTTTTGAACATGGTCATTGAAAAGCTGGAGGCTGTCAAGCTCCAGCCGGCGAATACTAGCCGAACAGCCAAACTTTGGGTTCAGTATTTCAATCAGGTAACACTGATGCGCGAATTTGTACGTGCCGAGCGATGTGGTGATTGGAAATTGCATCTCGAAACGATTCGCGGAATGATTCCACATTTCCATGCAGCCGGACACTTGGCTTATGCAAAATATGCTCACTTGTATCTTCAGGAAATGTCCAAGTTGGATGCCAAGATGACACCAGCAGAGTTCCAGAAGTTTTCGTCCATGGGTAACTTCACAATCCGACGTAGTGATAAAATGTTGGGGGGAGTCTGGACTGACATGACAATAGAACAAGTTTTGATGCGCGCAATAAAAACGTCTGGAGGCCTGACTGACAGTGTTTTGAACCGGTGGGTGCTCGGTATGCCTGGCTGTACAGAGCTAAATCATCGTTTTGAAGAGTTCTGTGGCGTCAGTTTCACTACTTCTGAGGAACATGTTGAACTTAGGAAATCTCACCAATTTCGGGATAACCAGGATGTAGAAAAACTCTTTGTGTGGCTTACAGTCCATTCACCTTTGCCACAAAGTCATGAATTGATGTCAATAGGTTCCGGTGTTGTAGGCAACGATAGCATCAACTGTGATTCCACAGTAGAGATTGGTACAGAAGCAATGAAGAAATTAACGGGCAAGACTTTCGGTGATGTTCAGTTACATCGGAAAGATAGGGTCCTTCCATTGGCAACCGTCGGCAACTCCGTGAAAGTGCGCGACGAAATCATACCCGTGAATACCATGCAACTGTTCAACAGGATTATCTGCGTGATAAAATCAGATGAGGACTTCGCTTCATGCCTAGAGTATGAGTTAGCCCCTCGCCCCTTGTCATTGTTCGATGACATATCCATGAGAAAGACAGAGAAGGCCGTCCTATACCGTGTGATAGAATCATACACCGCAAGTGAACAAACTTATCCCAAGGATAGCATGTGCGTTGTAGACGGAGGTTATCTACTGCGACGGGTGGTATAGCCACAACATGGGACATACAGTGACGTGTACAGCGCGTACGTATTCTATGTACAAAGACACTATGGTACAACCAGTTACGTCATATTTGGTGATGTATGTAGCACAAAGACCGTTGAACACAATCGAAGAGCTAAAAGGGTCGAATCTGCAGAGATATTGTTCACTGATGACATGCCTATTACCATTCGACAAGATCGATTCTTGACAAATGGAAGGAACAAGACCAGGCTAATTGAGGGTTTGAAAGTACAGCTGGAACAAGCGGGGATACGAGTAACAAATGCGGAGGCAGATGCCGATACGATGATTGTTCGCACTGCAATAGAACTGTCACATGATAAGGGCGTAGTAGTTGTAGGCACAGATAGCGATTTACTAATTTTGCTGACTCAACTTTCTCAACCAGACAATTGCATCTGCTTCTTTAAACCCAGGAGCGGAACAACCCCTAACAAGGTATTTGATATCAGACATGTCCAGCGTCGTCTACCAGAGGGATTCTCCCACAATCTGTTTTTTCTGCATGCGATGACTGGTTGTGATACCACTTCGGCTCTCTATAGACAAGGGAAGAAGAAAGCATTCAAGCTACTACTGAAGCGTCCAGATCTAAATACGTGCGTGGAAGTCTTCAATAACCCCTCATCATCAGAATGCTCCGTTACATCTGCTGGAGAAGAGTTCCTACCAGTGCTTTATGGAGCTCCGAGCACAACATCTTCCCTGAACAAGCACAGATATCACTGTTTTATGAAAGCAGTTGCAGTGTCCAATTCATACCAAACTCCAGCTCGCGTCCCTACCACCTACGTCTGCAGCAGCAAAAGAACATTCCATGCATGTTTATCATCAGGTACAACAATGGTTAGGTTGTGATATACCACCAACAGAATGGGGTTGGGATTTAGTCGATGGACAGCTGTATCCAACTCTTACGCGCAAGCGTCCAGCCCCAGACACTCTTTTAAATTTGATTTCATGCAACTGCAAGACTGAATGTGAGCGACGATGCAGATACAGGAAAGCTGGCATTCAGTGTTTACCGCTATGTGGTCAGTGTCGCGGTGGTAGTTGCAGCAATTCTGAAAAACCAGACACTGATGAAGAAGTAGACGATGAGCCAAGCCGTGAGGTCCAATGTGAAGAATCCAGTGAGCTTGTGCAGTCTGACAATAGTTCTGACGATGAATATGATGAAGATGACACAGGTCAACAAGAGGACGATCTCGATAGTTCGGATGTTTATTCGGATGAACCTACAGCCTCAACGTCGACCAAGGGGGTGTAAAAGAGAAAACTAAGCATGTAAACAATAAGCAGTGATGCCTTCTGCCGAAAACTGATACCTTTGTTGATCCTGTGAGATTTACTGCAAGTGTTTGTGACCGAGAACAATTAGATTAAGTATGAAAAAGTCTCTAAAAGTGCATTTTACGGTAATGATGTCATTTCCGGTATAGTGACGTTAGCCCACATGTGACATGCGGGGACTTTTAGTATGACATTCTATAAGGTCCAAAGAAGATTCCCACCAAGTTTCATCTCTCCCCTATTTTTTTCCAATCTTTGCCAAAAAAAGTCGGTTTACTGGACTATTAAAGATCCCGCAGCATATTCTGTGAAGAGTAAGCAAGTTATCGCAAGCACCCTGGCCAAATTCCAAATTGTGGGTAGAAAGTGGTTTGGACCGTTCTCAGATAGTATTTGACGCCACGTTACACTCACTACTTACTATGTATGATTGCTGTGAAGATTGCTGCTACTCCCATACTGTATAAACAAATTCACACACCCAAGTGTTTGCCTGTCATGTGTTCTTCACCTACAAAGGACAAACGTGGTTGGTCTCATTGACACGTCTGGCTTGGTCAGTATAAAATCGAAATATACCTTGTCTACAACTACTCTTGGATGGTAAAGATTTTGTTGTAGTCTTTGAAAAAAAAATGCTGTAGTTTGCTGGAACCTGAGGAAAAAAAGGAAACAGATATAACTGCTCTGACTGCTGTTGGGAAGGCAATGCAAACCACATTCTTTTCCACAAATACTGTCACAAAACCTAATCTGTAAAGAAAATCTTGGAACAAAAGAACGGACATGAAACCAGAAGCTATTTTCATTCACAGAATGTCAGACAGTACTTCAGATCTGTTGTGATAATGAAGTGCCGTACTGTGATTGGCGGCAACGGAGATTGGGCGGATGTGGCAGCACTGTGTATGGGGGTCGGTGGCTGGTGATGACTCGGTGGCTGGTGATGACTCGTATGCCGCGTGCTCCGTGGAGGGTCGTGCTGGAACAGTAATGGTATGAAGTATACTGTATTAGGAATGTAATTGGGATTAGAGTATGGAGTTTGCCTTCAGTATTATGTGTACAAGTTATTGTATTTTGTTATTCTTACCCTATGTATATTTATGTTGTTGTAGATATGCGTATGGGTTTTGTGAGAATAAAGCCGATCGAAAAGGTTTATTGTTGATTACTACAACAATAATTTATTCTCACAAAACTTACCTGGTTGGATTGAACCAGAAGAGCGCTGAGGCCTACACTGGAATGGAGCGTTTGCTGAGACCAGAGAGGCTGGATTCGGATCCCAGTTCACCCACAGCGGCACAAGAATGGAAACACTGGTTGAAGACGTTCGAAAACTTCCTGGGAGCTCTACCACAGGATAATCTGGATAAGATGAGTCTGCTTACAAATTTTGTCTCACCAAGACTATACGAAACTATATCAGAGTGTACCATTTATGATGAGGCTATCCGTACTTTACAGTCACAGTACGTAAAGCCCACTAATGAAGTGTTTGCACGCCATCGTCTTGCAACTCGCCGCCAGCAGGTCGGAGAGTCCTTAGATGAATACCTTCTGACTCTGAAAACGTTAAGTAAAGAGTGTAACTTTGGGGCTGTAACAGCAACTCAACATTGCGAAGAATCCATCAGGGATGCCTTCATTAGCGGCCTGCAGTCACCACTGATCAGACAACGTCTATTAGAGAATAAGACTTTAGATTTAGCAACCATGTTTGATCAGGCGAGATCTCTAGATTCAGCCCAAAGAAATTCAGAATCTTATTGTGTTATTCAACCCTCCCGTTCATTGGGTGCTGCCTCATCCAATCAGAATACCGGTGAAGTGGAACCCACAACTGTAATGGCTGCTACGGGAGTTAAATGTTTCTTTTGTGGTTTTTTAAAACACCCACGTGTAAAATGTCCGGCACGAGAGGCTGTGTGTCATAAGTGCCAGAAAAAGGGTCATTTTGCTAAGGTGTGCCGTACTACTTCATCAGTAGCTACTGGTGCTTGTGCAACTTCCTCTGATCAGGCAACGCTAGCGGCTGTGTCTTCTGCCGCTGCCCCAGGGGTGTTATCAAAGGCGGTTGTGAGGGTCACGCTCAATGGAGTGGAATTGGATGGCCTTATGGATAGTGGTAGTTCAGAAAGTTTTATCCATCCCGACCTCGTTAAGTGCCATTCCTTAAGTGTACATCACACCCAAGGCAATGTTTCCATGGCATCTACTTCCTTCACCGCTCAGACATCAGGGTTCTGTCGAGTCAATATCAAAGTAAACGGTCGGTGCTACCAAGATGTGCGTTTGTCCATACTCCCTCAGCTGTGTTCAGATATAGTTTTGGGCCAGGATTTTCAGGGACTGCATGATAGTGTTACACTGACATATGGAGGTAGTTTGTCTCCTCTTGTTATCTGTGGACTCAGTACACTATGTGTTGACCCTCCAGAACTGTTTGCCAACTTGACAGCTGATTGTTATCCTGTTGCTGCTCGATCACGCCGGTACTCTCCCGATGATCGTAAATTCATTGAAAAGGATGTTGAAGGAAGGTATTATAGAGCCCAGTAACTCCTCTTGGCGTGCACAGGTTGTTGTCGTTAAGAACGAAACTCACAAGAAACGCTTAGCCGTGGACTATTCAGAAACTATCAACAAATTTACACTTCTTGACGGGTATCCTCTGCCTCGTATAGATGACACTGTTAACAAGATTGCTCAATACCGTGTTTTTAGTACGATTGACCTCCGTAGTGCGTATCATCAAATCCCCATCAGAAATGAAGATAAGCCATATACCGCGTTTGAGGCCTGTGGACGCCTTTATCAGTTTGCTCGGGTTCCCTTTGGCGTCACCAATGGAGTGGCTTGCTTCCAACGTATCGTGGATTCATTCATCCAAGAAGAAGAACTGGTTGGAACATTTGCTTACTTAGACAACATTACTATTTGCGGCATGACTCAGGAAGAGCATGATGCTAATCTCACGAAATTTCTTGAGGCTGCGAAGAGAAAGAATATAACTTACAATGAAGACAAATGCATCTTTTCAACTAACAGGCTCAGTATTCTCGGATATGTGGTGGAAGGAGGGTAAATGCGCCCGGATCCTGAACGACTCCGACCCTTACAGGATTTGCCTGTGCCTCGGGACATGAAATCGCTCCGACGCATCCTTGGCTTCTTTGCCTATTATTCACAGTGGATATATGACTACTCAAGCAAGATCCGCCCACTGTGTGCCACTACTACATTTCCCATGACAAGGGAAGCAGAAGCGGCTTTCCATCTTCTTAAGCAAGACATTGAAGGTTCAGTGGTGAGGGCGATTGACGAATCCATACCCTTCGAAGTTGAGACCGATGCTTCGGATGTAGCAATTGCTGCAGTCCTCACCCAGGCAGGACGTCCGGTAGCCTTCTTTTCCCGAACCCTTCAGGGACCCGAATGTCGTCATGCTTCTATTGAGAAGGAGGCCCAGGCTATTATTGAAACAGTTCGCCACTGGAGACAGTATTTGACAGGCAGACATTTTACTATAAAGACAGATCAACGAACAGTGAGCTATATGTTTGATAAGCAGCATAAAAATAAGATAAAGAATGATAAGTTCATGCGTTGGAGGATGGAATTATCTTGCTATGATTTTGACATTGTGTATCGTCCTGGTCGAGAAAACATTCCCTCTGATACATTCTCCAGGTCTTATTGTGGGATGGCATGCCACGATCGACATTCACTGTTTAACCTCCACGAAGCCTTGTGCCACCCAGGGGTTACCCGCTAATACCATTTTGTGAAATCTAAGAATATGCCATATTCTGTGGAGGATGTCCGGCAGGTTGTTGGATCTTGTAGAATATGCGCAGAATGCAAGCCCAAGTTTCACCAACCAGATAAGACTCGACTCATAAAAGCTACTCAGCCATTTGAGCGTCTCAATATAGATTTCAAGGGGCCTCTTCCGAGTACAGATAAGAACCAATATTTTCTTAACATTGTGGACGAATATTCACGGTTTCCTTTTGTATTTCCTTGTGCCGACATGACCACTTCCACGGTTATCAAGTGCCTCTGTCAGCTGTTCGCTATTTTCGGAATGCCGGCTTACATTCATTCGGACCGGGGACCCTCCTTCATGAGCAAGGAATTACAAGACTTCCTTGCCAGTAGGGGGATCGCTGGTAGCAGAACTACTAGCTATAATCCTCAAGGGAATGGCCAAGTGGAGAGGTTCAATGGTACCATTTGGAAGGCAATCACAACGGCTCTAAAATCCCGTAATCTACCCATCAAATTCTGGCAGACTGTTCTGCCTGATGCTCTCCACTCAATTCGTTCACTGTTGTCCACAGCAACCAATGCTACCCCTCATGAAAGACTTCTGAACTATTCTCGTCGTTCTTCCTCGGGAGCCTCGGTGCCTACTTGGCTCTGCAATCCTGGGCCAGTCCTGCTGAAGCGTCACGTACGCACGAATAAAACTGATCCCCTTGTGGATGAAGTCGACCTCCTCCAAGCAGGACCCCACTATGCCCATATTCGCTACCCGGATGGCAGGGAAACTACGGTCTCTGTTAGACACTTAGCCCCAATTGGAACCCCATCCAAGAGTGAACCCCAAATTCTACCTCAGGCTTCTGAAGAAAATGTAATTCCCCAGGGTAGTCCCCAAGACGCACCCTGCTCAGAGGGGGGTGATCTCGTTCCTGATATGGTTCCTGCAACTCCACAGCAATCAGATGCTGTGGATAACCCTCCAGTGCCAAGAAGATCCGGTCGCACCATTCGTCCTCCTATTAGACTAGATTTATAGAGATATATTTCTCGGAAGGGGGTGAATGTTGTGATAATGAAGTGCCGTACTGTGATTGGCGGCAACGGAGATTGGGCGGATGTGGCAGCACTGTGTATGGGGGTCGGTGGCTGGTGATGACTCGGTGGCTGGTGATGACTCGTATGCCGCGTGCTCCGTGGAGGGTCGTGCTGGAACAGTAATGGTATGAAGTATACTGTATTAGGAATGTAATTGGGATTAGAGTATGGAGTTTGCCTTCAGTATTATGTGTACAAGTTATTGTATTTTGTTATTCTTACCCTATGTATATTTATGTTGTTGTAGATATGCGTATGGGTTTTGTGAGAATAAAGCCGATCGAAAAGGTTTATTGTTGATTACTACAACAAGATCAATGTTGTAAATATGAACTTACTCTGCATTGGTTGGGAGATTTTTGTATTTTTTTGGTGTTGCATGCACACACATTTCCATTTTAAGTTTATGCACTGAAGGCTCAATGTGTCACACCTTGGTTTCAGATCACAACACACAAGGATGACTTTCCTTTGTTATTTTTCATTTTTTATGCCTCTGCTGATTCTATTCAAATTAAAGTGCTTGTAGATGACAAATCACATGGCATGAAAAAGCGAACAAGCAGATAAAGACAAAACATGAAAGGACCTGAAAGAATTGTGAATAAAATAAATTACTTCACAAAAATAATATGCCATCACCAGGGCCAGATTTCGGGAAGGACCAACAGGACATTTGTCCAGGGGCCAAACTCTAGGGGGACCATGAAAAACATACGATATATTTATTTATCTATTCAAAAAATGATATTATTTATTCCCTTTTTGACTCAAAGGTAGCAGAGTTAGGGAAGTGGTATATGGGGTCACATCTGCTCTATAAAGCTGGCAATTCAACTTTCCCCATCCAGTTTTTGATACATTTGTGTTAATGTTCCGTCAAAATCATTTTATCAATTTGATCACTTTATTAAGCTCCACCTAATAATTTAAAACATTTTTACTTTTCATTTATCTTCAGTTTTAAAAAGTGTTTTTGTGAAATGTTTATAGATCTATACACAGTCATGCAGTTCAGCTCTTTCTTTTCTTTTCTTTTTTTTTTTCTTCACACTATGTTTCAAGTTTGGTGGGGGTGGCTCGACTACTCTAATGTCCCGGGGGCTGTTAAACTTAAATCCAGCTCTGCTAATCACTAATTTATAATAAGACAAAACCCCAAAAAGCATTAATAGCAATAAAAAAAATTAAACATAAATATGAATGAGCAGAAGGTAAGTGCCCCCAAAGTGATGACCACAGTAATATGCAGCATTACGATTCCACTATGATTACTTATTTAATGGTTCCAATTATTCCCATCATCTTGTGTGGTTCTGTGGGGAAAGTTTTTACTTTGTCCAAAATATTTTACGAACCAGCTGACCGAGCCTGATTTTCGACTGAAAGAGGCAGGAATTTGATATTTGTCCAGGGTGCCTGTTCGCTTGCTTCATCTTTGTAAAATACATTGTGGGATATTCAACGTCCACCAACTCATGCTAGAAGATGGGACACCTTGCTTAACATCGATCCGAGGGACGGCACACATTGTGATACAAAGCCTTGCCTGCAAAGCACCAATGTCACCCAAGGTAGATTGATCAAAGGCAAGTGTGCTATCATTGCACCACCCTGTTGGACTAGTGTGTGAAGAATAATGGTGAGAATCTTGTACAGATAGATAGCTGGCATCTCCACATCCTTCGGGTAAAGAACAAAGCAAGCAGTGCCCCATATGACCCAGGGACGTGACCTCATGTTCAAGCAGATTAGAGAGCAGTACTTGCATTCACCATAATGCTGTTAAATATTTCGAACAGGCTTGTTATTTTGAAGGTTAATGATGGTGATTAGAGACATCAGGTAGCAGTTAAGGGTTGGCTACAAATGTTTCAGAACAATAAGCCAAACCCTTACTTTGCACCATGATGGAATTGTTGAAAACGTTAAACAGGAAAAACTTTTCAGCAGACAGGTTGTCCAAATGGCTGTACTGAACGATGAAGCTATGCCATTTAAACACACCATTGACCACATATCTATTGAGCCAATGTTCAAATTATTTCATTTTTGAGTTCAAGCAACCTTTAAAAAAAATAGTTTTGGACTTCATACAATTTTCTTTTATGCAAGTAAACATTTCATGATTGCACCATGCAGGTACCTAAGGGTCAGCACACAAAGGCCAAGTTGAAGAGAGCAACTTGGTTTTTTTTTTAATACAAGACAGCTTGCATACATTGGCAAACTTTACAAACATTACTCCATCCCTTGAACTCAACTCGTTGAGCTCCACCCCCTGAATGGTTACCTATGAGCCGATGACAGTGCTATGTAGTATTGAAACCGAGCATAACAGATTTTTCCATTGACATGTTGTGGGATGGCACACATTGGCTGACTGTCTCACATGACACAAAACACTTGTTTTATCAATGACAGTATATGCCTGCCTTTAGTCCATAAATAATAAGCCCATTAATATATTCTCTGAGGTCTCAATGCAATGGAAACAGCCACCATGCAGCCACTGTGTGAAAAACTGCATGAAGAGATACCACCAAGAGAAATTACCATTACAATGGACACAATGCATACTCATGCAAAGTCACATAAACCATCACTATGTTCAAAAGTGGACAGCATTAGGACATAACCCCTCTTTGTGTTATGCTGAACAACAAAGCTTCCACATACACATTTAAGCATCCAAACGAGGTTATTCCATGGACAAATGTCAGACTCACGAAAACAGTTGACATAGGACTCAACATGGTGTACATGCAAGAGTTAATGTATTTATTATAATGCACGATGATTGATAAGTTCTTCCCTCGCCTTCCCCATCATGCTTGTGTAATGAATAGCCCCAAAAGGTGTCCCTCTTCATCTCCCTAAACCACAGCCAAATCTTGGCAAATGAGATATTAGTTCCCATACCACACTCAAAACCTCCCTGGCCAGGAAGACCTCGTTTTTGAGCAAGATTTTTGGAACACTTGAGGAGTACCTTTGGTAGATGCTCTGTCATGACAGGCCTGTTTGGGACACTTGGGTGCTAACAAACAGGGTAAATGAGTCGATGGCATACCATTGACTGCAACTGACATGCAACTATCCGATGAAATATTTTTATGTACAGAAAATAATTTTCCTTGTTTTTATGTCAAAGATAAACAGATTTTGTTTGACCTTCAGAAATGCCAAATCTTCTCGTCCTTATCATAACAATCGCTGCAAGTAATATCTCTTAGTTCACCTGTAAGACTCATTTGGATGCCATTCAGATATGTATCCATCACATGTCTTCTTCTTCTTCTTTCGGCTGCTCCTGTTCGGGGTCGCCACAGCGGATCATCCGTATGATCCGCATAGTGATTTGGCACATGTTTTACGCCGGATGCCCTTCCTGACGCAACCCTGGTCGCCTCTTACGACACAGGGATAATGTATCCATCACATGTATCTTTTTCAAAATCAAGTCAAGATAAGAAAGAGAACACAGACATGATAAGAGTATGAACATATAATCAGTGAAGTCCTAAACATTGCAGTGTAAGGGCCTGCCTCGGACATCAAGACTTATGCCAGGGTACGGCCGACAAAAGTACCTTTCAGCAAGAGAGGAATGCTCTTACACTGATGAGATTCTCAAGATTTAATGCTTTGTTTCCACTCCCAATCCTTTACTAATAGTGTATGTTCATGAAAGTTCTGAAATAGACAGATTTTGAGTGCCAATTAAAAAAAAAAGGTTTTCTGAGTATTTTGTGGTGGAAGAATTCAAGTGGAAAACCATGGAAACCTGATCAAGGAAGGGCAAGCATCAGCATGTAAGAGCTTGACATTAAATGGTTTCTCTGGCTGTATAGTTCTCTGAGTGCAGTGATCTTTGCAGTGATGGCTTCCCAAACTTGACGTTTTGCAGACAAAGAAATTCTAACAGAATTGAGGCCAAAATTTTTCTTCAAGTCTCATCACTTCTATTCAGAGCATAATTGAGCTCTTTCTCTGAAAATGTCACTTCTCTCTTTTCTGATCATTAACACAGCCAGGAGCTGCATTCACAAACCATCTTCAGAATCCGCTCTTTGCTATGATGTGCATGCTCGTAGCAGGGAGGACAAAATTGTATGCCTGGTGTTGCCTAAATGGTTTGGGTGGTGGGCTTGGGATCCCAGGGACCTGAGTTCAAATCCTGCTTCCGTTGAATTAATACCGGGTGGGGTTGACTTAGCCTGTCATCATTCAAAGGCTGGCAAAATGAGTACCAGCTTGCTGGGATAATTGAGCCATTCGAGCAGCCTGTGTCAGAGTGGCAACCCTTCCAGGATTGTGCCCAATAGCTCAGGTGATTACTTCGGCAGCACCGACGCTCTGTACAGAGTATGGTCCTGATGGATGGATGGTTGGAGGACAAAATTAACAAAAGCTATGATGGTTCCGTATTACATGTTTCGCTTGTGAATGGCTCAACATAAAGGCCTGTTCCATGCGGCTCCATGATGTACTGTACCTGTATTCCATGATAGTACATTTACTCCATGATGTACTGATACTGTGCTGTATCCATTCACATAATAAATTGGCCCAATGATGGATAATTATAATCTGTAGTCTGCCAGGGACTTGCCATGGTGAGAAATAATTGGGTCCTTTGTGTCATTCATAAAAATATGTGAGATGTGTCAATAATTATTTCAAGCAATCTACTGTACGTACATGTTTCAATGACAAATCCACTGAGTAGAAAATATAAATGGATGCTATGCAATGAGACCTTGGCAAATGTAATAAAGCATATAAACAAATAAACAGCGACAACACCATTCCGACCAAGCCATTACCCTCGAGTGCCTTCTTGGCAAATTAGTTGCATCTAAAACAGCAATGTTACTATCATTAGGTGAGCAGGCAAAACCAAACTCCAAACGCTGATGCACTAATCAGCATAAGGGAATGACTTTGCCCCTGGCGCTAAGAAAACCCAGCAAAGCAATGGTAAGTTCAATTCCCCAGAATACATTAAGAGCGTGGCTGTCACCACATAATTTACCTAACTTTTAATTAGTGCCCAATTGATTTCTTCAATTGGACTAATTAACGTCAATGATCATGCATTTTTCCAAGCAAGGCCTGCTGTTGGTGCAGCTGCCTGTTAAAAAAAGGTCTTTGCCTCAGCTCTGGCAGTATGGCTGGTAATTAATTTACGTTGTGGTGTCATAGTCATCGGCTATGGTAACATCATAGCTTGATAGGTAGTGACATGGTGGTGAGCATCAGTGTGGTGGTGTTATAGAAGAGTGCTCAGAAGTCAGAATAAAGATTTTGTCATGCAAAAAGGTGAAATAGAGGGTAGATGTTTAACACATGATAAGGCAAAATATTCACAATGCAGTACTACGAGGAGAGTTTAAATTTGACACGGACTTTTGTTTGTGAAATGCAAAGTAATGTGTGTGGAGTAATACTTGTTTTTCAGGGAATCTATCATTATTAGTTTTGGTAAAAAAAATTTGTTCAAAACAAAAAGACACTGGCTTTTGGAAGAGTGAGGTGACTGAAGGTGGAATGGCAAAGCACTAACAGTGAACGGGGCAGTGGCATAACAGGTGGGCACAGGTAAAAGAATGGACGAACAGGAAAATAGAGAGGAGATGGAAGGAAACTTAGTGGCCAATTCATTAATAGGGTGGGTATAGGGTGGGTAAAGGGGAGGGACAAATGGGGGTAAACCACAGGTAGGAATCGAGGATGACTTGTCGTGGTGAAATGCCAATTTGAAGCCCTGGAAGGGAGGGTGCAGATTTAACAAACTTAAGAAAGGCATTTCAACAAGTGGGGAAAAGAGAAGCAAAGCAATAGAGGTAGAGTAATGGCTACAAATCACATGTTTCCTCCTTTAATGCAAGTGCTGAAAATCAAGATTGCAGCAAGTGAGATAAAGAAAAAGCAACATCTAATAATTGTGAAACCCTCAGTCAAGGATTTAAACATCAAGTCTGTTGAAATTAACAGACAAATCACTGCACAGTATGGTGATGATTGGGTTATGTCCAAGCTTATTTGCAAACAGAATTTCAAGTCAATTTTGAATTCTTCACACACCTGCTTGCCCCATGTGTTTTGATTAAAAATACTTTGTGGGTTTACCGAAGAGTTGTTAAAGATGGCAGATTGAAAAAAAAAACAACCTGCAAATTCATTGACTCACAATCGTTTCATCAGTCAATAAAGTGTTGTTTCGGAGCTTTGTGGCTGCCAAGAGAAATTCACTTCTACTTGCACCTGGAGGAGTGCATTGTTACTCATTATCAACAAACAACATATCCAATTATATTAGTGGCACATGCCATTTTACAAACAAATTGCGTAACATCAGCAGTGTTACCTGACATCAAAGTTCACACAATGAGCTTGTCAACTTTAATAAATGATTTGTTTGTAACACTTAAGTGAGTAATGGTGCCACAATGAGTAACACGGTTTGACGGAATGTAATAAACATTGCTCACTGTTTTCAGCACAGGTGTTCTGTAAAACGTAATATTGTTTGTACATAATCAAACTACAGGAGCTCAATAGGAAGTATGGTTGTGTTACTGTATTAAATATAAGGGAAATTTGCAGGAATGAAGAGAACCTCAATCCTCGAATGTACTGAAGTGCGTTTATTCCCCCACTATCCTAGAATAGCCGGCATGTCCAGATTCTTGAATAGGAATGCTACAGCTAGTTTAAATCACTTTTTCATGACTTAAAACACTCCAAGTGCGTCGGTAAAAACCGTTCCTTTTCCAGGTATATGCACACGTCCCGCCAGCCAGGGCAATGCCGGTCTCCCCACTTGCAGCACAGATGTTGCGCCACATGGGCAGAGCATAACTTTGCAAGAGGCAAAATATGAATATGCATTGAGGCAAGACATTGGCAGAACATAAATATGGATGAGTCAAAACAAAAAATCTGCATGAGGCAAAATATGAGTGGAGCATGAATATACGTTTTAGATTCAAACTTGGTGACATCACACCTGCCATGACTTAATAACGAGTTGGATGAGGAGCTGTAAAATGCCGAAGCAGTCACATCGTAGATGGCCGGTTTAATACCAATTTAAAGGTAATCACTCACTCAAGCAGAGGTAAGCAATCCTATTCTGAGCCTGAGCTAATCCCACACTGGTTAGCAGGATTTTAATGAAATTTAAATCCCCAGGGAGAAGCCCAAGTCACCGAAACAAGTGACGTGCAGGAGGCAGATTGCAGAGCACAAACAAAAAATCATATGAAACAAGGATAATTTATTAAACATAATAACCTGTGCATGACACCAAAAAATGGAGCGATCGACCTGGACAAAGACAGATGATTAATGATGCAAATAAACAACTAAATAAACCCTTATAATGCAATAAATCTACCCCTTCTATTGACCCAGTTTTTCATTCACACTTATGCACACACAGAGGAACCAGGCAAGGATTGTTAGAGCTCAACTGTCTATGAGGGAACCATTCAAGAGAGCATGAGAACAGAGCAGCACAGGCAAACTCAAATGGGGCAGAGACTGTGGCCCAGAAAAGTGTCCCTGACAAGAAAAAGCAGAGCTTCAGCACTAGCAGAGGTCCCTGCTGAAAGCGAGAGAAATCACACTTCTCACGTGCGAAAACAGTCCCCTCTTCCAACTCCTCTTGTGACACAGCAGGGCCACTGAGATGCTGTCTTCCTACCACCAGCCCAATGAGGCGATGCCCCTGGCTCAATATTCCTCTTTACCAGTGAGTCTGGCCAATAACACGTTCCATTATTTCAGTACTGGGAGGGTCCTCTCAGGAACGTCATCGAGGATGATGACATTTATGGCACCAGGAGTGACGTCACTTCCTCAGGCCCATGCAAACTTTATAATACTGCTGCGTGCTGGGCGACTTCATAATAATTGCACTCTCGGGTCCCTTCACCTTCCTTTGCCTGGCCCTTGCCAGTTCAGACAGGAAGGCGAGATCACCTAACACCCTTAATCTTGCACACAACGCCACATTCACATGCCATAGAAAAAACAGGACATTTTTAGCTGAACAAGAAGTTCTTGTTGCAGGCAAAAATGAACTATCCTACACGAGCAAAGGCTCCATGAAGAGGTCTTACACTTTACTAACTACCCTGCATCCAACACATGCAACAGTACTTTTACCAAGAACAACGACATCTCCTGAAGGACAGCCACAGACAAAAAGTACATTTTCAAATATAATAGATACTTACCAAAAGCTATGAAATAAGAACTTATGAGTGAACAATATTCCAGAAAATCTGCTTGGAATAATATAGATTACTAGCCGAAACCCCGTCACAGACGGATTCCGTTCCATGAGCCCAATATGACAACCCGTGGCGGCTCTCGTAAGAGCCGGATCCCAGTCGATGCACTCCATGGCTTTACCTAATGAGGCCTACAAAACGTCCTTGTACACGACATTTTTGGTCTACACTACTCCTTGTGAAGAAGTCCCCTGATTTGTGCACGTGTCTACTTTGACGTACACCGTGTCAAAACTTCTCAGGTCACAGTACCGAGAAAAACGTGACGTGACCGCTTGGAGGAGCACAAAATTGGTCCTTCAGTATTAATATATAGATGCCTCAGAGTTGAAGGTTGACTATTGCCACTATGTGCGATGCACTCTTACAGATACGAAGTTTCTTTCAGTCCAGGTCACAGTACCGAGAAAAACGTGACGCGACCGCTAGGAGGAGCACAAAATTGGTCCTTCATTATTAATATGTAGATGTTTGAATACAGAGTTGAGAATCATGGAATAACTAGAACAAAGAACAGAATATAACAGAACAAGAAGAACATAGTGGAAAGGGGGCGGACAAACCAACAGCAAGGTAGAGGGACACAAGCCCTCCCATGAGTCACCTTTCGGCAGCACCGATGCTCTGTACAGAGTATGGTCCCGATGGATGCATGGTTGGAGGACAAAATTAAGAAAAGCTATGATGGTTCCATATTACATGTTTTGCTTGTGAATAGCTCAACAAAAATATTTAAAAACGAGTGATTACCTTCAAATTTCTGAATGGACAATATCCTGAGGGCATCCTTTCCAGCAACTGCAACTTCCAGGCTTCATCTATAGACTGTCTACAAGAAGAGAAGCTGTTATGATTGGATTATTCATTAGCAAATTTGGGATAGCCTGTTTATAGTTTCCATCCAAGAACACATGGCTCATGATGCAGTCATGATGGAGGGAACCTCAGTTCAAACCCCATTTTCATTGAGGGATCGATCCTTTTGGTTCACGAAAAAATATTTTCACGAAAAAAATAAGTGACCACTATATTCGTTATTGTTGTGTGTCTGTGGTCGTAGTTCATGAACTGGTCACCCTAAAAAGGCGGAGTTGTTACATGTTTTTCAAAACATCCACTTTCCACTTTGACTACAGACCAGAAAAACCACAGATATCTAGATATCTTAGTATGAGAAGAAAGGTAATTTGATCTCGTTTAATGTGGAAAAAACAGAAATAAAAAATATGCAATAGTTTTTGTGTAACAGGCAAATAAGTGATACAAGTCAAGGGTGGAGTAAACAGGCGGAGGCGGTGGATGTGGCAGAGGCGGCGGATGTGGTGAGTCAAATTTGGAATAAACTGAATTTATTTCAATCAATAAGCTTTAATCTAATCTATTTTGTTATTTTTTAGGTGAGTAACACTTGGGACTTGCTGTTGCATGATGCAAAATTGATTATTCAACTCGTTATTATTCAGCAAACCCTGACCAATATGTACAAACCCGTAAAAGAGATGTAGTAAATATCTTTACATAGTTATGTATCTAGCAGATTCTCAGGATTAATTTGGCACTTTAATTGTCCAAAACAGCCAAAGGATAACTGATCCACATCCAATTTACTCAGAAAGGGTGCATTCGAGATAAACGTGAAAATGTGTTTTCCTTGTAATGCATTATCCATTAAAGTTCATTATTAAAAATACCATATTCGCCGTTAATTAGTGATTTTTGCTAATTTTTTTCACACAAGTGCATGTAGCTTGGTGAGGTCCATCAACACAGAGAAAACTGAAAAATTGAATATTTTGAACCTGTAACGCAAATGATGACCAGTTCGTGAACTACGACCCTGTCTGTCTGTCTGTCTGTCTGTCTGTCTGTATGTCTGTCTGTCTGTCCCGAGCATAGCTCCGTGGGTTTTGATCCGATCCTGACAAAATTTTGGTGGGAGGTTTATATCATGATCTAGTTGTGTTTTCCTGAAAATGGGTGTGGTGCGCCCATTATGGGTGGATCCACGCCCAAAAAACATGTGTTTTTAGGGGGTAGCCGATTTCAATTTGCATCTTCTCATAGAGGGTTTGTCGAATCTGACAGGGGATTCGGTATTTGGTTAGACCAATGGCACCTGCATAGCCCCACTTAGCTCGATTTTTCATTTTCGTCCCAAGGTCAAGGTCACAAGGGCAAGGTCACAAGGTCACGAACTTAGAAAATTTCGAATTTTGACATAAAAAATCATATGACCGCCCAAACTTTGAGAGTTAGGATGACAATGTTTTTATGCATAATCTTGAGGTCATTCCCCACCAAAGGTCTTGAAACCATTTTGCTCTATCTCGAACACCTTGCCCGTGGCGCACCCTTCAAGTTTGTTTTTACGCTGATTTCATCAAAGTATGGATAATCCGATGAGTGCGAAATGCCATATAGCCTGTATGACGTTATATTGTTCCTGGAATGTTCCAGAGGAAGTTTTGCACCAAAGGTCATAATCCTTGACCTTTGACCTTTAAAGGTCACAAAGGTCAAATTTTCAAAGTTGTGGGAATGAAACCGGGTTTTCAACCTTCTTCGACGAACTAACTCCAATAAGCTATAGCACATATTCTGTTTCCTTATTTTAATGTCCACAACATTGTTTTGTGACCTTTAAAGGTTATGCAAAGGTCAATTTTTTTAAGTTGTTGAACGAAACCGGGTTTTTGACATTTTGCAGCGAATAACCTGTCACTCGTACCACATCATGTTGATAATTTTTATAACTTGGTCAAACATTATCACATTGTCTCATCCTTGACTTCTGAAACAATCTGCATCGTCAAATACCGCTCGTGTACCATCGTCGTCTTCAGACTTGTCTCTACTAATGTACCTGGTATGCATGTAAAAGTAAAATTATGTCGAGTAATGTTCGAGTCTCGCCTATGATTTATGTACAAACTCTACTTATGTTACCTTGATCAATGAAAATAAATCGTTTTGGACTGAGATTTAATGGTGAATTGGGCCTGGATGGATCATCACTGAGGCACAGCAGTATTGCTGATGCAGTGCACATGAGGGCAGGCATTTGAAATTTGGCCACTGTGCCAGTGATAACTCACCCACCCTTCAAACAAAAGACACTGCAGGATCTTTATTATCCACCAGCTAATGCTAGCAGACGGGTCCCCAGATTACCATCCATCCGAGGAATGTTGCTTTCATTGTTACGACATGTGAGTGGACGAGCCGAAGGGTTCAATTATCCCCAATATTACAAAGCTATCAACCACTCTTTTGAAAAACAAAATTATCGTATTCCCAGGAAATTCAAGAAAATATAATTAATAAAATTTGTGTAGCTTCATGTGGGCATCACACATAATGAGATGACAGATTTGATTGGAATATTTTTCCAAACTGTTGATTGCAGTGACAAACGTGATGAAAAATGCTCCAGTCGAACAAATTACATTGCAAATGATATTGATGGACTGTACAAAGACAGTACAGCACAATAGCACTTCAAGGATGTGCATCATGCTTTGCAGACAATAATTCTTAATCAAATGCATCAATTAAGTTACCATTCAATCATTAGGGCCTTTAATGGGAAATGCTGGGTTATATTTTCAATTATTCCAATACATTTCCATCACAGAATAAAGTACGTGTCTGATGCATGCCAAAAAAAAATTAAGCTGTGGTTATAAAAATAAAATTACTCATCTTTCTCCGCCACTGCCCCGCCCACATTAAAAAAACCTGCCGGCAATGCATTCTTTCCCTCAAAACTCGAGCAAAAGCAAAAGGTGCTCCCTTCTACACCTTGCACAACTCAAGGAGAAAAAAAGAGGTTAGTGGATCATCAAGGCTATGCCATGCTATTTTATGCTGTTCATCCACCTCCCTGGCAGTATGCTGCACACTTATTTAGCAGGTATGTACACTCTCAGGCTCGTAAAATGGCACATCCACATCCTAAACTCTAATTGCATTGTGAGCTTTGTCTCCAAAATATATCTCTCTCAAGAAAGAATGAATGGATAAAAATAGATAATATTATTCGTTTCCTTCAGTAACTTCATGTTAAGCACAATTCAGGTTCTGTTTATCAACCACAACCCAGGGTTTACCTCTATATATGATTGGCAGGGTGTTCCTAAAAGACCCAGACAACTTTGGTTGTTAAAATATTTAAAACCACAAATGATACAATGATAACCTTTAGTTCAAATGATCTAGAAACTCATAAAGTTTTGTTCACACCATCAACACACTTCATTTGAGCTCCGTTTGTAAAGCACAGGACATCAAGATAAGACACGAGTTCTTGCCATGTTCGGCTCAGCATGTTTGCGTCCACCATTGCGCATGCAGCTGTGATCCAAGAACGAAGATCCTGCAGGTTTGCCACCTTGGTGTTGTAGATAACATCTTTGACAAACCCCCACAGAAAATGAAATCAAGGGGGGTTAGGTCTGGTGATCATGGGGGCCAGGCAGTTGGTCCGTCTCGGCAAATCCAGCGACCTGGAAATTTTTCATTCAGGATGGCTCAAATGACTAAGGCCCAATGAGGGGAGTGCTTAAGCCCGTTCTGTTGAAAAATAATATTGGGTTGCAGGTCTTCAATCTGTGGGAAGGTGAATCCTTTTAACATGTTCATGTAAATTGTTGAGGTCACTGTGTCCTTCACAAAGAAAAGCAGACCCACCAAGCGGTCATTGAGAAAGCCACACCTCACATTGACCTTTGGACTGTCATGTATGTGTTCAATGGCCACATGGGGGTTTTCAGAGACCCAAATCCTCACATTGTGGTGGTTGACCTTCCCCAATACATGAAAGTAAGCTTTGTCTGTAATCATGACCTTTTTCAGAGAATCTTCGTCATCCTCTATGCGACTGAGCATTTCCAAGGCAAACTACTTGCGTTTGGGTCTGTTATTTGGTTTGAGTTCCTGCACAATCTGCACCTTATATAAAGCTTCAGTCTTTTATGCAAAATCCTGTGTACAGTGGTGGTTGGTAGTCCCAGTTCTCTGGATGCAGATCAAATTGATTTTCTAGGACTTTTTTGAAATGATTCAAGCACTCATTCAACGTCTGCTGCACTTTAAAAAAAAATTAAACCATCAAACCTGGAAATAGCAAAAAACTTCATGAGTTTCTCTATCATGTAGAACAAGGGGTATCATTGTGTCATTTGTGGTGATAAATATATTATCAACCAAAGTTGTCCAGGTATTTTTGGAACACCCTGTATGATCACTGATCAATAGGAAAAGTATGACCCCAGTGAGAATTTGTCGAGTATAAGGGTACCTTGATTTTTAAAAATTTGACTTGGATTGTTTAAATATAACAAAGGATACATACACAGACAACAGTCATATTATAAATGCTACTACTCCCCCATCCCCATTCTGCAAGACGATTATTTACGGTAGCCTGCTGTCGAGTGATTTCCCTCACAAATACAGCATAGCCATCCATGCTGATACGAACCATGATGTGTTGCAAATATATTTTGAGTTTTCCAACACTTTGTAAGCAGTGATGTAACAATGATATGCTGGCTAGTAATATAGTACAGGTGACGATATGGGTCAATGAAGTGAGTGAGCACTTTATGAAGGACTCATGCATATCATATGCAGCTCACCCCAAAACGGGCAGGAAATCCAACTATGACAATAAAAAAGAAAACCACCAACAGTGCATGAAGCATTTTGATGGACTGAGGGAAGGCACACATTTTACAAACAGGACAACTAAAAAGGTACAGAGTCGATTAGATCAAATGAACATTATTTAGGGGTTAATAAAACTGTTTCGTTTTATGATAGTTATTTCTTAGCATTTGTTGAGATAAGCATGGCCTATTTGTGCAAAGATACGCATTGCATATGTGCAGATAGGTGTCTGTTTTGCCTATCCTACTGTTATTTCATTTTTATTTTCCTCTGTTTAAAGTTACACATCCATAAAAAGCACAATATGCCACCAAGGAGAATGTGCAAGTGTGTCGAATCTGCAGTGAGAAAGCCCGCAATTAGCCTCACCATGGGAGCTCATGCAGCCCAGCACAAAGCCAGATTGGCGGTTATCTCATGTACAATTGTCAGTTGACGACATAGCTCACACCATTTTGACTGCTCTGAAAGAGATGTAAAATCCGAGAGAGTGACAATTACGCTGGAGTAGAGACAGCTGTTTGCAGGAATGGCTGCTGCGCAGAAGGGAGGAGAATGCCTGTCTCTGAGTGTGCAGAGCTGAGTGTGCTGGAGCTGTGAACATTTATTTACCCAAAGCAAAGAGGGCTTTGAGGATAAGCCCTGGTGTTGGCGTCGTGGTTAGGGTAGCGGCTTGGGATCCAAAAGGTCCTGAGTTCAAGCCCCGTTGGCCGCTTTAATTAATACACACCAGGAGGTTGACTCAGCCTGTCATCCTTCGAGGTCGGCGAAGTGAGTACCAGTGTACTGGGCCCGGTGTATGCCCCGGTTAGAATAGGTGTACCATATCCATGTGTTGTAAGAGGTGACCAGGGTTGCGTCAGGAAGGGCATCCGGCGTAAAACCTGTGCCAAATCATTATGCGGATCATAATGGATGATCCACTGTGGTGACCCCTCACAGGAGCAGCCGAAAGAAGAAGAAGAAGAAAGAGGGCTTTGAGGGGAGTGATGGTTGTGCTGGATTGACCCACAGAGGTGCTGTTATGTTGAATTCTGCTCGATGACTTCCGCACAGCTTGCCTCCGGATTAGAAAGAGACCTCAAGACATGGTTTTTGTATTCATTGTACTGTGTTCTTATCCAGTGAGTGGACGGGTCCTAAGATAAGAATTGTTAAGAAATCTGTGTCACTTGGAATAATGTTGTGGGAAATTTGGGGGAATATTATTTATTGTTCACTTTGCATTGCATGTTGATGATTTGCTGTGTTTTCTATTTTAATAACAATCCATGTTACTCCTGCCTGGCCTCCATTCTTGCTATACGAGTGGTTGAGTTCTCACAATCGGTGCCTTCAAGGTGCATAAATGGGTAAAAGCAACTAGCGCTCAGAAAAGTAACGCACGGTACATCCTAACCAGCCACTCAATTATACATCTGACTAGCGCACCATGCGAGCACATAGCTCTCGTTCAGCTTCATGCCCCCGTGACGAGGTATCAGAACTTAAGGCCTGTAACCCTGCTTCTAGCCATTGGACCTGGCTGGTGGCCGTGGCCAGTTGATGGCCCACATGATTTGGTCATTCCTGGATCGGTCACATGGCTATAACAATACATATATATATATATATATATATATATATATATATATATATATATATATATATATATATATATATATATATATATATATCTGGAAATAATTCATGCAAAGTATTGGGAGCTGTCTGAAGACTCAAACACGAAGGTCAATAAACACCCCAGAGTTCTGGAAATAGGTTGATAGTATGGAACAATTTGTCTAAACACAAATGCAAATCATGGAGCTCTGAAAACAAAGCTGCAGCTGTAATTGAGCTTGACTCAACTGAAGGTTTACCTTATCAGTGAATCATTTATTTCCCATTGGCTGTTCACAACAGGGCCCTGCTGGCCACCAAGAAAGAATGACTCAAATTAAAGACAGATGAGGAAGTGCGAGCCTGAATGGCACTGATCTGAAAATGAAATCTCAGGTTCAAATAATCCAATTAGTATCATTCCTTTCGTGGTGTAAAGGCACACAGGGCTGCCAAGGCAGTTTCATTGGCAAGGAGTACAGTCCTGTACGAGTCGCCACTCCAACACAGGTTACCCCGAATGCTTATTACCCCAGTACACTGGGGCTCATTTTGCCGACCTCGGAAGGAAAACAGGCTGAGTAAACCCCACCTGGTGTTAATTCAACGGTTTAAGAGGCTCAAACTCAGAACCCGAAGGTCCCAATCCAGCCACCTTCACCGCTAAGCCAACACTAGGCTCAAATAATCCAATTACCATCCATTAAAAAGTACAATGCTATTTCCTTATGTACTTATAAATGAAAAAGTCCAAAAAAGCAGCCTGGTTTGTCAACCACACATTAATTTAGAAATCATAATGGCCCAAAAGTATACTTTCAACAATAAGTGGAAGCAGATAAAACCAGCTGGCTCAATACTACCTCTTCAAGGACAACTTTGTTTATGATATAATACTATGTGAGCAAGACCATGACAACAACTTGCAGTTGTATCTTATTCCACTGAGAACTGAATTTACAGCTCAGAGGTTGTCAGCATACTGCTGAGCTCACCCCAGGGACTCTGGGTTATCTGTAATGAATATGGAAAAAAATGACAAAATTACTAGGGTACAATGAAAATGACAAAGGAAGAGCACAATCTGCCCATCATGCATGTGCCCCATCCACACTCCGTAATCCCAAATCATTCAGGACACAATTCACTCGCACACATCCTCCACAACATCAACCTGACCCACACCAAGAAACCAATCTAACCAAACATCCACTCAATGGGAAAGGACAAGGCAAATAATGGGGCTATGGTAGGAGTGAAGAAGAGGAACATCATGGACATCATGGAAGTGTTTATAGAGTTGCAACAATCAAAACAGAAGGGGATTTTGTTGCTGTTTTTTGGTAGGAGAGAGGAGGGCAGTTAGGTGAGGGTTGCGTTTAGCACGTACGACGTGAAAACGCTTGACAACACCCACAACTCAGAGAAACAACATCTCAATATACAGTACCTCAACAGCCCAACATCCACACAATGCTGATTCATCACCAAATTCAGCTCTGATCTTCCTTCCATTAATGCAGATGTCCATGTACTCTTCTATTGCCATAGTTTTGAAGTATGACTCCAATTCCAATCTAAACCCAAAAACTAAAATTTTACCCTCTCTTAAAACACCTTCTTGGTTTCAGACCAGGTCACTCTACCCTGGATATGCTGCTTCTGATCTTCCAACAATGGAAGGAGGTCCTCAATGCCAGACATTAAATCAGAGCAATATCCCGAGACATATTGAGTGCTTTTGACACGGTCTGGCACCCTGCCCTACTCACCAAACTCTCTTCCTATGGTATCCAAGGCCATCTCAACTCATGGCTCACAGACTTCCTCTCCTGTCACAGTCAACGTGTGGCCCTAAATGGAGTTCTTTCATCCCCTCTTCCTGTCCAGGCTGGAGTTCCTCAAGGTAGCGTTCTGGGCCCTGTTCTTTTTCTGGTTTTCATCAATGATCTCTCCATCTCTATGGAAAATCCTCTTTATATCTTTGCTGATGACTCCACCATCTGCCCCACCATCTGTCATGCCTCAGACCGGCAAGCAGCAGCTTATTCGCTCACTGCAGATCTGGGTAAAATCACAAACTGGTCCAACACGTGGAACATGTCTTTCAATCCGGACAAATCTCACACTCTCACTATGTCTCTCCGAAAGGACCGTTTAGAAACCCCCCCCCATCCACTTTCTCAACAATCCTCTGGAAGAAGTCCTTTCTTTCAAGCTTCTGGGTCTCACTATCTGCCATGATCTTTCCTGGGAAAGCCACATTTCAAACCTCACCTCCAAAGCTAGTTGCCTACGGGGAATCCTGCATTGTGCAAAGTCCTTCCTTGGCCCACCTGAGCTCCTGACCACTTACAAAGCTTTCGTCAGCAGCCTGATGGAGTACTGCTCTCCCCTCTGGGCTGGTGCTCCTGCCTCCCACCTTTCTCGGCTTCACGCTGTGGAAACCAAGGCATTTTGGATCATTGGCATCTCCCACGATGAGGTCGAGTCCTTGGGCCTCTCACTCTCTCACCGCAGGCAGGTCGGTGGTCTTTCTGTCTTCTAACGTCTCCTCTCCAGTCTTCCCCCCCCTGTTCTCTCTGCGATTTGTCCCCACATTTCCGAAGGGCACTCAAGGTCCGCCAACAACCCCCTTCTGGTAAAAATACCAAAATCACGAATCACTGCTCACCTTCACTCTTTCATTCCTCTTTTTTCCCACCTTTGGAATAAACTCCCTCACTCTGTTCAATCCCATTCTTCCCTCCTGGCCTTCAAAACCGCTGTTCACCACCACCTCTTAAGGTCCCCGATCCATATCCTCGATTTTTTCTACACCCGTTAATCCACCCCAAACCCACCTCCTTCAAATTCCCTGCCTTCCTTCCTGAAAGTTCCTGTAATGTCCATCTTGTATTCTCCATGTTCCCCACCCCATCACTCTCCCTTCCACAGATTTCCTAATGTCTCTGTTCCCCACTGTTTTGTCCTTCCCACTCCCACCCCTCTTGTCTCATGCCCCCCTTGCTGTACATTGTCTGTTAGCTCTCATACGAGCCTCGACAAGGTATACAAAAAAAAAATAAAAACACCTCAAAGACTTCCCTTTTCCATCGTTATTCCAATCTCGTCCCAACATCCTTTTCTTTTAGCGGATCTCGACCACACTTTCCAGTCTCTATTATAATCGATCCTTCCCCCTCTCTCTATTTTCCTTTTCTCAATTTGGTTTTTCAACTCAGGACAACTCAGAAGAGGGACGAGAAAAACGAATTGTGACAACATATGTGCCTAAGTCTGAACTGGGTTCAGAGCCAGGAGCAACTCAATTTGTGATCGAGTGAAGGAGACAGGCAGACTTACGGTGAAGGCTGTTGACCAGTGGTTCTCTGGTGTGCCATCATCATTACAAGCGCACTTTGCATGCATATCCACCATCCCAAGGCCCTCTGCGGAGTGGCAGTGAAAAAGGAAAAGTTGACATCTGTGTTTGCTTATAAACCCCTGCAAAAGTGTTAAATCCCTTTAAACCTCAAACCACTGTTCAACTTGTCTGCTTTCCAAATTCAATATCAAAGGCTGTGAGCTGAATGGAACATTATTCCGGTTACCTCGGGCAGTGGAAAAGGGAATGACGCTGTGACCCAGATGATCAGAGACCTGGAAACTGTGGACTGACTGATTAAGCAATATGGAAAAATGGGGGAAAAAACTGCTCTGTGAACTCTTGGTGTCATTGTCAAACACCCAAAGGATGACTTTGTTGCTTATTCGAGGACATTCTCTATAAGTGCTTGATATTACTGATTGCCTAATATATTGTATCTTACTATGTTAATTGTTAACTTCTTTTCTAATAATAACTGGATATTCCACCATTTTGTGGAAATTAATATCACTTTGTGCATATTATTTCTCCGAGTTGTGAGTATACACCCAAGCTAGTATGTTGAGGTCATTTCCTTTTAAACATACATGTTGTAATCTGGATTGTGAGGCAGGTGGTAAATGAGCCCTGCTTTTGGACATTGAAGGTTTTGGTTATAACAGTGGGGGAGATGAAAAATTCCACTATTTTGTGGAAATAACATGTAGTTGGCCTCTTATAAATCATCTAAAACAATTTTTCAGCCTAAGTTGTCTGAGCAGTTCCAATACTCATATCAGCAAGGCGAGGTTCCAAAAGCATTGCTGTCAGTCCTTATATATGCTGCTGCAATATTCTTGACCATAAAAAGATGTCTCCTCAAATAAATGCACACCATTCTACATGAGCTTGAAAAACAACCAAAAATGATCCAAGTACAATTGGTTCATTGGGGATGCAGGTGTTTCAAAGTTGTTAATCACTCAACAATGTTGCATTATAAACCGACAGTGCCTTTAACAATTTCTACATGTACTCTCACAATCAGCAGTAATCACTGTCATTTCAAGGGATGTGCTCATGCACAAACAATAATGAACGGTTTGGCAAAGATTAATGCTGTGATATTTAATGCTGTCACAGTGGAGTCAGCAAATTGAAGATTACAGAGCAGCAGTATTGCTGTAAAGTACAAAGTTGAAAGAATTTTCAATTTTTAATGATTTTTCTGTATTTCTATCATAAATATTCTCTTCCTCTTATTTTCACCCAATTGCCATCGTCCTTCTGACCGTCAACCACAAACCCTTTTCCATCTTGCTTTGTTATATAATGTTTAATCTGCCATTACTAAGTGTAATTTAAAATCTCATGATTGATGGAATGGAGATTAAATTAATTGATCTAGTTACCATCAATATCAAAGCACATTCCAACTTGGGAAAAATGAGATGGTAAAGACAGCTCAAGTGCACAAGTATACAGTCAACATTGAAATGAGTTTAAGATAGTACCTGAAAAAAAAACCACCTGTGAAATTCAGGAAATTGTTCAAGATATTCAAGCATATTTAAATAAACAACAAATAATATGAATTCAAGCATTCGTTTTTGACAAATTTTGACCTTAAGGCCGCGTCAGCAAGACAAGGTCAGCTTAAAAGACTGACTTTTGACAAATTGTATCCACTGCATATTGTATCCATTGAGACACCAAATAACATAAAGGGTACTCTGAGCAAATGTCCAATTACACAACTCAAAATTACATCAGTGACATCAGAGTAGATTGACCAATCGTTGAAACGATGAATCACAATGGAGAAGCCTCAACCAAACAGAATTTGCCAATCCTGAAAGCGTGTAGATTACCAAGGACAATAACTCAAAGGGGAAGTGTGCAAGTCTGCAAGCAATCCATCTGTTTTGGGAATATGCTTTGACAATGAGGCCACAGCCACAAGAAAAATCAGTTTAAAATAGAGAACTTGCCCCCAAATGTCACACCAGAGAGGCATTTAAGCAATTAGTCTGACAGCATGGCTTTCAACTATGATATCATGAATAATCATCGTTTTTTGAAATACCAGCTCAAAACAATAATATTGCCTCCTGATTAAATTACATTACACCTCTTCATAATAGATAACCTGACTATAATTGGAGAAGTGTCACCCTATTTGTGCACTTGTTTGTCTGTGTTTGACTTCTATGCACTTCTAAACCGTGAGATGGAATGAGTTGAAAATTGGCAGTTGTAGTCAGGGAGCGCAGGGGAAGGTTTAAGGTTGTGAGAAAAAAAATCCTAGTCTCCAGGGTTCAGGATATGGGGAAGCACCCCAATTCTCTCTATGTAAATGTGTTTCATATAACTTCACTCCCAGTACTACAACCCATCCGCAATGATGGTCTTTTCGCCAGTGGTGATAATTTCTGATTTCCTGCATGAAAGATACCTTAATTATTATGTACTTCATTAATACTATGTCAACACAAAACATAACGTTTGATTGTTTGTCAGGAGTTATTCAAATCATCTTTTAATGTACAGGGTGCCCCACAGAAAATCAGGAAATTTAAGATTTTGAGATTTATTTTGCCATATTTTACCATATCAATGAACTAACATATAATAAAGTGTATCTTTGTTTTACACTACATCTAAGTTTGCTTTTGTTTTGCTTTAAATAAACTGTACCAAATTTCCTGGTTTTCTGTGGGGCACCCTGTACAAGAAACACTTGCTAATTTCAAGGCTAAAGTCTCCAACCAATCTCCTTTCTCAGAGTTAACACCTTGTCAAGTTCGCTGCTGATGTAAGCTCCCCATCAATTCCTTCCCTTACATCAAATTCTCTCCAAAGCCTCTGCTCAGGACGAAGCAGAATATCTCAACCTGTGTGCCCACCTCATCTTGCTCTGTCCTCATTTTACCCTTGATACCAATGTCTACTGGACTTTGTCTTTCTCATCCTGTCCAGCCTCAACTGTATCAGAGACAGGCCCACAAGGCATCAGTTCCTGTGCTCTCAAATCCTTTTCTTCCTTCTTCACTGCTGCTCACCTTAGCTTGTCCTTCTCCAAAGGCCATTTCCCATCTGCCTGAAAGTCCACTAACATTGCTCCCACTCATAAGAAGGGTCCAAAAATATATCCTCTCAACTACAGGCTTGGAAGCTTCCTTCCAATTAAAAGTAGAATGTCGTAGAATCCATTATTTCAACCAATGTAAAGTCATTACTTTATGATTTCTAGGTTCTCATTCACTCTGCTTTTATCTGTTGACCCTTTAACTCTTGTTGTTCCATTCTTCTATGAGGCTCAAATCCCTGTGTTAAAAAAATGAACACAGCCAGCCCATTCCATCCTTAACCCTGAGACTGTTCAACTTTTAAGGTACACTCATGGATCTCCAACTTGAACAATGCCATTTTAAATATAAACCATGTTAATAACTTATATTACAAAATAAATTGTGGAAAAAAATTAATCTCTGTGTGTGTGTCTGTGACCGCTGTTTCTCGACAACCACGGGTCCGATCTAATTGAAACTTGCCAGGTATATTGCTGGGGACCTGAGTATGTGCCTTTTCAAGGTTTAATATTAATCGGACAAGTGGTTCCCAAGTTATGGCCATTTATTTACCAAACCAATGACAGAACACGTTGCTGCATAGGCGTGGCCAATGGGGAAAAGGCGGCATTTAGTTACCAATGAGAGGACACGTTGCTGCGTAGGCGTGGCCGATGGGGAAAGGGCGCCATTTAGTTACCAATGACAGTACACGTTGCTGCGTAGGCGTGGCTGTTGGGGAAGAGATCCTCAGTAACCAATGACAGGACACGTTGCTTGGCGTTTTGCACCCAGCGCATTCCCCATTATGGGTTACAATGTACAGACTTCCAAATAGTGATGACTAACTGTATTCTAATAATTTCTCGATTTCTTATGCGCATTTATAGATAAACACAATGCCCCAATCCAGTCGTCCTTTACGAGAGCGAAGGAACGGCCTGTGTGATTGTTTGAAAGTTTTTTGGGGTTTTTTGCATGTATGGCCACGCACATATGGGCACACAAGAGCGAAGGAACGGCCTGTGTAGTTGTTTCTGGCATGCGGTTTGAAAGTTTTTTTAAATTTTTTTTTTGCACGTACGGCCACGCACGTACGGGCATACGAGAGTGAAGGAACGGCCTGTGTGGTTGTTCTTTTTGGCACGCGGTTTGAAAGTTTGTATTTTTATTTTTTGCACGTACGGCCACTCCCGTACGGGCATGCGAGAGCGAAGGAACGGCCTGTGTGGTTGTTGTTTCTGGCACGCGGTTTGAAAGATTTTTTTTTTTTTGCACATACGGCCATGCATGTACGGGCACGCGAGAGCGAAGGAACGGCCTGTATGGTTGTTGTTTCTGGCACGCGGTTTGAAAGTTTTTTTTTGGCACGTACGCCCACGCACGTACGGGCACGCACTAGTAATTTAAATTGGCCTAACAATAACCAAGATATTAGTGTTTGAATCAACAACAGTAATTATTTGGAGAGTGCTATCGATTGCTGAGAAGTGGATATTTGTGCAAGCTGCATCAATTTGCACATTGATGAATAGATTTTGTGTTGAGAAAATGAATTATTGACACTGAAGGATGGATATATATATATATATATATATATATATATATATATATATATATATATATATATATATATATATATATATATATATATATATATATATATATATATATATATATATATATATATATATATATATATATATATATATATATATATATATATATATATATATATATATATATATATATATATATATATATATATATATATATATATATATATATATATATATATATATATATATATATATATATATATATATATATATATATATATATATATGTGCCTGGTGTTGGCGCAGTGGTTAGGGCAGTGGCTTGGCATCCAAAAGGTCCTGAGTTCAAGCCCTGTTGGGCCACTGAATTAATACACCAGGGGGTCGACTCAGCCTGTCATCCTTTTGAGGTCGGCGAAGTGAGTACCAGTGTACTGGGCCAGTGTATATCCCGGTTAAAATAGGTGTACCATATCCCTGTGTCGTAAGAGGCGACCAGGGTTGCGTCAGGAAGGGCATCTGGCGTAAAACATGTGCCAAATCACTATGCGGATCATACGGATGATCCGCTGTGGCGACCCCTAACGGGAGCAGCCGGAAGAAGAAGATATATATTCATATATACCTTTTAGGATGATAAATGAACACTTATTGCTTGTAGGTGACTGTTTATTCATAAATAGTAATTAATTTAAATAATTTATTAGTGCTTGTTGAAAAAAACAAAATGTTGTAAGGTTTTGTGTTGTTGCCTTGTAAAGTCGATAATAATTATATTGCATTGATGTTGATGTACTATCCTCTTTTCAGAGCATTGGTGCTGACAAAGCAGTTTCTTGGCAGGGGTTATAGGTGGTTTTCCATTGCCTTCACAGCATTGTTTATCCATGTTCTATCCTTATCAATGCTGAGCATCAAGCAAGAAACAAGTATGTACCATTTTTAAAGTCTTCAGTATGACACAGCCAGGGTTTCAACAGCCGACCTCCCAGACTCAGAGTATACACTCTAACCACGACACTGCAGAGTTTAGTAATAATTATATACATCATATTAATGTTGCATATTCAGTCAATAACGATAATTATAGATCTATAACAACCTTGACTATGATGATCATATTAATGAGAATAGTTACAGTAATCATCAGAATAATACTTTAATGAATGCTGGTTTTATAAACAAAGAAGCATATTTTCATCTCAGAAAATACTGGTATGTTGTGATTGCAAAAAATAAAAATAAAAAATTTGTAGCTTAACAAGTCATTACCACAGGATGTGGTCAAATAATCCCAATTATCCACAGGTCAAGAAATACGAAGCTCTTACATTATTGTTATCACTGTCAACATCATGACAACGAAGCATATCAATGTCAATTTGGAAATGGTATTCAGCTACCTACAATCACATCTCCAACTTTAAAAACACTCGGTAGAGTGCAAACCTCCACCAGGCTGATGAGTTTACGTTTTGTATCACATTGATAGGACGGATTTGCATCCGGACCTTAACCAAAATCTCATCAGCATGTCCTTATCACCTACCCAACTCAACCACCAAGTTTATCATAATCTGTCCATAACTTTTTGAGATATTGTGCCAGATTAGAGTTTTTAGCCTTATCTCTCAATGGTGAAAGATCACATAAAAAAATTCTTGCATCCGGCTCTGGATCCAGATCGCCAACAAAATCTAATCAATTCGTCCTTGTCACACACCCAACCTGTCCACCAAGTTTCGTCCAAATCCATTCATAACTTTTGGAGATATCCTGATTACAGACAGACAGATAGACAGACAGATAGGCAAACAGACAATCGGGAGAAAACATAACTTCCGTCCACCTTCGGTGGAGGAGGTAATGAAAGCCAACTGGCCAGCTGGATTGCCACAGTGAGTCGCATCATAACCAAATACAACAATGCACTTCAACACTTCCTTGCTATACGAGCTTGCATCTTGCTGTGCTACATTTAGATTTACATCTACATGTCCTGAATTCCACAGTAGCATCTGAAAATGGAGATAGCCTTCTATGTACGACTTGTAGATATGCAAACTCTATTCCAGGTGGATATGTTGGTCGGGTGCATGATGTCTATCATCTTTTGGTCTGCCTGAAGCCACATCTTTGCCTTTGTAGTTTGCACATACAACATGCAGTTTCAATGAATCTCTTGTTGGTGGTAACCTCTTCAATTCATTGTTGGCCTTTCCAAAGAGTCAAACTCAAGTTTTATTGATGGTTGCTGCCTGAGAAATACCATAAAGGTGACACACAAACTCCTTTGCCTAAGAGAGTGCTTCCTCATGACTGATACCACTGACAAGGTCGGGATGTTCTTGGAAAGTTTTCCAGCAACACTTCTTCCCATGACCTTGGAAGGATGAGGTGGAATTACAACCGGTCAAAGCATGGAAGCGGAGAAGATAATCCTTCATATTCTGTGTACCTTTATGATGGTATGAAGAGGATAGCATTTTCGTTTTTCGAATATTTCCAGCTATCATCCAAGCAAGTTTCTGCAACATTTTCAAAGAGAAAGTGTAGCAGCAACAGCATCACATCTGTGTCTTTGAAGATAAGACTAATTCTTCCATTGCCCATGTTAACTGATTCACATACATGTAATATCAGGCAGGTGTCAGCTTCTTCATGATTTCCACTAAGGCCAGTCTTTCCTCTCCTCATAGATCTTGCACCTGTTAGTTTAGTGGTCACCTCCTTTTACTAGGTCAGAATGCTGTTGTAGCCTCTTTCTTTTGCACATTAGGACATAAGAAAGAAACCGAGCAAGATTTGCTTTCTCTTCTAATGAGATTAATTGGCGCCACAATTGCGGAAGTGGTATATCTGATACACTGATGCTCTTTTGAATGGGCTTCCTCTTGCCAATATGTTTGGATTGTGTAGCTGTCTTGATCGACTGTGGTCTGATTTACTGATCAAAGACAACATCAACTCTCATGATGTTTCCCTCTGAAGGTTTTCTTGACAGACTGTATGAATGTATCTGCATAATCACCAAAGGTTTGGCAAGCTTCTGGTTTTCTAAGTGTCTGATTGCATGATCATCAGTCAGCTACTTGGCATACTGATAACTGGCAGTGCCTGTATGATCGCATAATGACACAAGTCTTCAATCCAGTATGTGGAGCTTCTGATGGCACATTGATCCCAGATATCAGTATGCCAAGTATCTCTGCTTTATGTGCGGAAGTGATCTCACCAAATACTTTAAACAGGGACAAAAGCATTGAAGAAAGTTCATGCTTCAAGACATCCACCATGTCCACTGATCGACCAGCACTAGCCACATTGAGCAGTCATTTAAGTAGCCTTCTGTCAACTTTGATGTTTTTTGGTTGCGTTTTCTTTGTGGATGATATCTTGTAAAGAGAAGAGAAGCAAATGTCTTTGACTTGTTCTTTAGTGCATGGTAGAAGCAGATACTCCCACCCATCAAGCGCTGTCACACATTTTTCACAAGTCGCTGTCCTCTCATTTCTGCTGCAAACAGGTGGATTACAATTTCAGCTGGAGCAGTATTTTTTCTCCAGAGAGAACAAGAGGCTTTGATCAAAAGGTGCTACTTTTATTCTGAAGTCACCAAGCCAGTTCAGCTGGTAGCAGAGCTTCTTGATGTTGGCTTTGTCGTGAGACATTATCGAAAGAGGTGTATCCCAGCATGTGTCAGCATTATCCTCAATGGAAAGAAGACATCTCATGTCTTGAGATATGCGTAACCTTTCTGACCACATGAGGCAAAACTTGTCTCTTGCCTGATTATCGATTGTGAGGGCAATTACTCCATTTTGCAGTTTGCACATTTCATTGATCAATTACGTGTCTTGATAAGCAGGAACTTTTTTTTTAATATATATTTACAATGTCAAGGCTCGTATAAGAGCTAACACACAGAACGTATAACAAGGGGAGCAGGAGACAAGAGGAACAGGGGAGGGAAGCACAAAACAGTGGGGAATAGACACATGAGGATATCCGTGGAAGAGAGAGGGATGGGGCGGGGTACAACATGCCACAGCCAAAATGGACACGACAGCGACTTTCAGGAAGGAAAGCAGGGAATATGAAGGAGGTGAGTTTGAGGTAGATTAATGGGGGTAGAAAAGGTCATGGTTTTGGATGGGGGAAGATAAGAGATGGTGGTGAACAGCTATTTTGAAGATCTGGAGGGAAGAGTGGGATTGATGAGTGTGTGAGACTTTGTTTCAAAGGTGGGAAAAATGAGGAATGAAAGAATGAAGGTGAAAAGTGATTCTTGACTGGTAGTTTATCCAGAAAGGGGTTGCTGGTGGTTTAACCAGAAGGGGGTTGAAGTATTTGTTGCTTCTCTTCACCACAAAGACCACTGAACTCGACATAGGTACTGGTACAGTTTCTGATAGCCCTTTCCTCTTCATCAAGTACACAGGACCCCATCTTGCATAATTTGTATGATGATGGACCGTCAGCCATCGCAACAATGCAGCAAATAATTCTCAGTGTTGATGCTTTTCACCATCTCTTTGAGCCATTATGAGGTCCACAAGGATTTCAGCCATTCTCATATATGTTATCTGTGGCCTGAAGTTTTGGTTTACATAGTGTTCTTCACATAAGTCCTTCATGCATCCACTGAATTTCTCCTTACCCAACATCTGTGCCAACTTGTACAGAGCAGCGCAGAGTTTTCCTTGTTTTGAATCGCTACCTTATTGAAAATTCTTAGATACATGCTGTGCAAGAATCCTAAGGTCAATGCCATCATATTAGCCATTATGTTAATATGCCACACATGCTTCATATGTCAGGATGCCTGTGTGGGAGAAAAATTATATTAATGTATTTTAAATTGCAACAAATGGAGTTTCAGAAATGTAACTTCTATGCTGCAATTTGAATTGGCTGTCATTTCTGGCCAAAAGACTTTTGCCCGAAATGATAAGAAATGCGTTGTTCTGGAGCAGAGTGACCGAGCTGATAAATGAACCTTTGCTTAGAAAATGTACGAAGTGGCTTTTCGTCTAAAAGACATGTCTACAGTCTGGGTGAATATCCCCCAACCTTTCTCTCATGGAAGTATAAAATGCTTTGAAATCTAAAAGTTTGGAGTACGAGCACGTGAGGAAGTATAGTTTCTCAGTGGCTCGTACTCCTTGGAACTGACCAAGTACCAAGTTAGAATAAAACTCTCTGATGTAATGTAGAAGTGAATTGAATCGGGTTGGTCTAACTGTTAACTAAAGTAAGAATAAATGAAATAGAACCAAATAATATTGCAATCAATGGGGATTCTTAAGTTCATTGTACAAGGGTGAGAAGTGTATGGTGTATAATTAGGAAATAAATTGTTTCACAAGGAAGGACTTGTGTGGACATCAGTTTTATCAGTGTCGATAGGGTTTTTTGTAGGATTTTATAATCAAATCGGACAAACGTTAAACTCTGTCTGAAGTCAAATAGGATTCCACAATCGACCAGTTAGAATCCTTCAGGAGGACAACGATCACAACAAGGTGGGTTAAAAAAATCCACATCAGTTGGCACCGAGACTCGGATTCGAACCGAGGTTGGTGCGGTACTCGTGACCGGAGGTGCTTAATCTGCCGGAGGCAGTGCCTGGAGGAACGACAAGTGCTTGAGCGAAGGTAAGGGAGAGCGCTCTCAGCAGGTAACGCATTTCGAACAAAGAAAAGTTCATTGTCAGATAATTTTATTGAGAGAAAGAAGAGGATCTGGCGGAGGGAGTCCGTTTTAAAGTAAACGATAAGTACTGTAGTTGTTTTAGAAAAGTGCTGGAGAAGAAGAGGAGTCAGATGACAAGAAGAGGCTCGTTAAGGAGCCAGATGTGTAATTAAATGGGCATGATGAAGCAACATGCCACATGTTTGCATTGATACGGACCGGCTGTGAGAGAGAGGCCGAGGACATGGCTGAGATGCCGAGATAGGGTTAAAATAGATAAACATTGTAAGTTACCTGTTTGTAAGAGTTTTAAGAGTTACTTTTTGTTCATTGAACTCACTGGAAGTTTGTTGGCAGTGAGGTTGTTATATTATATTGTGTGGAGGTTTTACAGATTTGTAAATGCAATGATTTGCACGAAACGTTTTGTAGAGTGCAGGAGATGATTAACCAGCTGGGAGCATGGTGGGTGATTTGCATTGAGATGCATGTGTTCCTGAGAGTAAAAAAATGAAACTTGTGCGAGTCCAATATTCACTGCAATGAAACGTGTTCTGTTGGGATTTTGACGATATTTTAACTCGTGCTGAGTTGAGCTGTGGGTCTGTTTGAAATGGCATGTTATACATTCTTGGCGTTGTATTTCCACGCGAAGGTCACAAACTACACTGTGTGAGACCCCCTCCACTCGATCTGTGGGGGGTGGCATATCGTTACACTGAGTCTTTGTTCGAGCCTTTGCTTTAGGTGTGAAATTCGATTCATATGCAGATTCAAGAGGATGAGATAGAAATGTGATTGGTATTTGTCACGTGATCACACGCAAGTCTATGAGATGCAATGCTGTTTAGTGTATGTGTTGAAGCCATGACAGAGTAATGCAAACTGTGGGTTTTGCCTGTCAGAGTTTTTTTCCTTTTTCTTCCCACTGGATGTGGAGAGAACTTCCTGTTCCTCGTTCCTTGGTGTTTGTGGTGCACCCTCTCTACTGAATGTTTAAAGTGAAGTCCATTTAGGAAAAAGTGTTGAAGTTTTATTTTACAACCATCGGGATTTTGAATAAATTGTGAAATAACAATTGTGAATGTGGATATACTGTATGTGATTTAAATGTAGAAACGTGATTTGGAACGATTTTAATGATTTGATGATGTTTAGCACGTGGGGCAATTCACAGATAATAGATGATTCCCTCGGATGGACGTTGAAATATTGTTTTATTCGTCTGCGAATGTTGAGGTTACCTGAACTTGTGCTGGGAAGGCAATGGCAAACAACCGAGTGTAACCCTTTGATCGATTCAGTCAAGGTAAATTCATGATATAATTTGATAGATGCTGAAGATTTAATTTTTCATTTATGGATTTTAAAAGGAATTATTTTATTGTTTTGACCAAAAAGTTGTTTAAGAGAGTTTGGATGTTTATTTGTCTGAAGTTTAAGATGCTTTTCCAAGACTGGGATAAAGCTTGTGGAGGGTGTAGCTGCATGTGTAGACAGAGTGTTTGAGCTGCAATTTAAACGATATTCGCCTCATAACAGATTTGACAAGTGATTTGACAATTTTTGAACAACTGTTTAAAATGATTTATTTGTTTTGATAAAAGAAAATGGATTCGTAATTGAGAAGGTCGGAGGAAGTGATAGATGGTTTGTGTATGTGAATTGGAAAAATGGCAGCATGTTTGCTGTTTTGGTGAGAGAGAAGTGGATAGATGGAGAAATGTCAGAGATTTAAAATGTCGATGGAAATAGCAAATGAGATGGATGTTTTGAGTATACGTACAACTGGGATTTCTGTATATTTTAGCAATGTGTTTTGGGAAATAACAAGGAAAGGGATTAAAATATTGATATGACATATAATGCAAGTTAAATGCTTCCATAAGAATCTTTGTTAGTCTTGTAGAACTACATGTGCCCATGACGTTTATTGATTGGTGTTTACTTGATGCTTTGTTTGTTTCGGAGTGTTGAAAGCAGTCTTTGAAGCAATGTACGATTTCATCTAAATGAAGTTTCCACACAAAGATTGGACGATGGGAGAAGCCAGATTTGGGTGATTGAGCATTCAACACATGATTATCCCTCCCCTTCCTGAGGAGATAAGATGGAGCAATGTGGGAAAAGAAAGAAAAAACCCACTGAGGAGAAGGTTGAGCAAAGTCTTAATGTCGGCTTTGTGTGGTGCCTGCATGGAGGAATGTTCTCAGCCACACTCTCGATTGCCGCTCTGCAAATACATCGTGAACTTGCTGTGGTTGCTTCAATGTATGACAGGCCTGCAATTCCACACTGCGCTCCTTCAACCCAGTGTCCGGCCCAAACTTGTACTTGCCCACATCTACCTTCTCCTCAGCTCACGGAGTGCTTCGATTGTGTTTCCCGTTGGGTGCCGCTCTATCCACACCCTGACCTGTTTATCTTCTGACTTCGGGTAGCATGTTTCCAATGTGTGACACATGCTGATGAACAGGCCATAAATTAAATGTAAACTCACTCATTTTCTGATATGAGCACATGCTGCCATTGTTGATTGAACTTGAATAATGGAAATCTTTTCTCCTTCAGGAATGGGACATGGTAATCATGTGTAAGAAAAATTATTCAAATTTTCCTTAAAAAAAAAAACGGGGGAGTGTGGGGGAAAAATTATATTAATGTATTTTAAATTGCAACAAATGGAGTTTCAGAAATGTAACTTATATGCTGCAAATTGAATTGACTGTCATTTCTGGCCAAAAGACTTTTGCCCTAAATGATAAGAAATGTGTTGTTCTGGAGCAGAGTGACCGAGCTGATAAATGAACCTTTGCTTAGAAAATGTACGAAGTGGCTTTTCGTCTAAAAGACACGTCTACAGTCTGGGTGAATAT
>NC_140971.1:29254329-29491829 GCF_056783735.1 Eptatretus burgeri
ACATAATCACATAATGTTATCCCAACACATTTCTCACTGAGTAACTGCTTCCATGGCTTGAATTTAGGGAATAATACGGAACCCTATGGAAAAGGAACACCAAATAATTTGTATATATACAGTATATATAAAAATAGTTCACAAGATATTGTTACGGGTTTGTCGTTCTGGTCACAAGTGGCCTTTCTCGGACCCGCTTCCCAACCTTTGACCCTGAAGCCGACGAGCCACGGATAACTCTGCGCCCCAATGGGTTACGAAGCAACAAAGGACGCCACCTGAGGTGACAAAGTCTGGCAGGGCCTCCACGTCCAAAGCTCGAGTTACCTTACTGGTGATTTTGTTATTGCAGATGGGTAACCGTGCTTTTGACGCCCCACCTTTATTTATTAATTACGTATAACTGAGCACAACTGTAAGACAGACGTTGGCTAGGCTAGCATAGCAAATCAGTGGGGTGCAATCTCCCATCTACTTGTAACATATTATGTCTAACCAATGAGGAAAATATACACTGAGTAATAAAAATAAATCTTGTATTTACAAAAGGGCATATATACAGCAATGCAGTGTTACACAGAAACAGTCTTACCCCAAGCACTCAAAAGAACCCCTTATCCATTCAACCTTATCACGAGCAAGACATAGGCACCTCATATATCTGGGGAAAGTAGACAGAAAAGGGGGACAGAACAAGAAAGAAGAAGAAGTTGGGACACGTTGGCGACCCTTTGCTCACCCATACGTGAACAGCTTGCCCAAGTGGGTCCCAACGAGGTATAGAAGCAGGTGAGTGAGAGCTGCAGGTGAGAGGTGTGCTGTATCGTGTCGTGCTTAGCTCCGAAAAGAACTGTTGTTGGACTCAAATTGATACTGCACCACAGTGGGAGTCAATAGTCAATGATGTGTATGTGCCGAAAGATGCAAGGGTATCATGGTATGTGTGTGCGTGAAAGACATGTAAGAAGTCAGTTCTACCTTGATTTTGGTCAGCGCCCATCCCGCTCTGCGCTTTGAGGAGTGCCTCCCTTGATGCCTTTGCATTCCACTCGGAGCACTTTGCTTTTGGCTCGGAGCACTTTGTGTTCTGCCAGAAGCACCTCACCTTCTGCTTGGCGTGTTATTGTTCCGCATGGCACTCCGGAAGCCTGGTTAACTTGGCCAGCTCTAACTCCCTCAGGATCTGGGCTTAAAACTTAGCTCTGAGTGCCATCCCACTCTGCACTGTTCTTGGACTGCTCTTTTCAACTGGACTGAACTGCACATGAACTCTCCGCAAATTAGTCATGTGTTTTATTGTAACTGGACAGTGTCTCGAATCATGTCAGCTTTTTTAGTAAACGGAACCGAATCAAACTTGACAGGTATATTCTGGAGACCATTCCTCAGACATTAACTGAGCTCAAAGTGTGATTCCGGCCCATTGAGCTGAGAAACGGCCCTTGCGGTCCATTTTCTTAAAATTGCTATTTCTCGGTTATTCGTGAAAGAAACCAGACTAAATTTGACAGGTATATTCTTGAGGTTACTCTGCAGGCATTAACTTAGCCCAAAGTGAGATTATGGCCCTTTGGGCTGACAAACGGCCCTCTCGGCCCATTTTTTAAAAAAATTGCTATTTCTCGGTTGTTCGAAAATGGAACCGAACCAAACTTGACAGGTATATTCTAGAGACCATTCCCCAGGCATCAACTGAGCCTAAAGAGCGATTCCGGCCCTTTGGGCTGAGAAATGGCCCTTTCGGCCCATTTTCTTAAAATTGTTTAAAAATAAAAATAAAAAACCAGTCACCCACAGGATGACCCGTATCTTGCCAAAAGGTGACCACGTGTGACTTCTTTAAGGTCACACTAAGGTGAACAGAGCTGCTATCCACCAGGAGCGACTCCTTGAGGAATATCTGCCTACGAGAGATTCCGATGAGAATCGTTCTACAGAGTAACCATGAAAAATATGCTTTTGCCTCATAACGTCACCAAATGATGTCATAATGTCTCAAGCTTGACATATCTAGAAAGCACTCATCGAGGTGTTCAATTTGAGGTGCTAAACAATATGGTTCCTAAAACTTGAAAATTTGACTTTGGGGTCAAATATGTTTGACCTCAGGCGCTAACCATGAAGGTCAAGGCCAATCGCCACCAAAAATTAATCAGCTGAGCGCCAGACCATGAACTATATTCCCATGAAGTTTGAAGACGATCCGATCAAAATTACACAAAAAATAAGGGTTTCGTCGACTCCCCTGATTTGCGACAAAGTGACCTTGACCTTTGACCTTCAAAATTTCATGCGCTGAAAGGGACCTCTATAGGCCTCTGATATGCGAAGTTACAAAAATTTCCAATGATAACTGTGCTCTGCAGAGTGATTTATACGTGATTACAGACAAAAAAAAATATATGAAGGTCAAGGCCAATCGCCACCAAAAAGTAATCAGCTGAGCGCCAGACCATGAACTATATTCCCATGAAGTTTGAAGACGATCCGATCAAAATTACTCAAAAAATAAGGGTTTCGTCGACTCCCCTGATTTGCGACAAAGTGACCTTGACCTTTGACCTTGACCTTCAAAATTTTGTGTGCTGAAAGGGACCTCTATAGGCCTCTGATGTGCGAAGTTACAAAAATTTCCAATGACAACTGTGCTCTGCAGAATTTTTTTATACGTGATTAGAGACAAACAAACAAAAAATAAATAAATAAAAAAAACATACAAGCTGACTAACATATCTTGCAAAAACTTCGTTTTGGCAAGATAAAAATTAAATGTGCTGGGCGATGCCCAACACAAAATTAAGTCGCAGATAATATGAAACAAACCTCACTCTTGTGAGGTGTTCTGGTTTCTATTTCTGATGCGATGAAAATCTTACCAAATTTCAAAACTATCTGTCGTCTGTGCTATCGCTCTCCTGAGAGTTGTAAGAATGAACTCCCACGGGTTATGTTCGCAATTCGAACTTGTTCACCTTAAATCTCGAAAATCATAAATAAAACTATGTGGATGAATATGACTGACAAAAAAGACATCTCACCCAGAGCTGAATGGAATTAGAGGAGTCCATATCAGCCTGTTCTTATATACTGTACTTCTGGGAGTTACATTAATCTGTTTTGATTTGGTCTGCACTTGGAAGCTGAGCATTTAGATTGCTGTTGTAGATATAGACAGGTAAGAGTCCAAAGTAAGCAAGCTGAAAACCCTCTTTTGCTCAACATGGACAGGAAATTCACAATTCGGCCGCTGAAGGAACATAAATGCTTAACCTTATAAAATATTTTAACGGGACATTTAACATACGCAGATTGGATATCCGGTATAAACTCTCCCCCTTGCTCACACCACCCACCATCCAGCACAGCATGCTCTTCGATGTGATGATACTCCTTGCTGACACCACATAGAGTTTTCGTCGGATATTTCATTGGGAATATAATCGATAGCCAGATGTCCTGACTTTTATAAGCCAGTGGCAATGAAAAAGAAAGCAAATATTTGCATCCCAAACCTAAAAAGGTCCATAAAGGTGTGCAGTATACGTTCATGTAGTGTATTGATCGTAGGTAGGATTGACTCACAATACCTGGCAGTTTAATTAAAAAACGAAAATCTTGCAGAGCGTGACTTCACCCGTGTGTCAGGGACATGGAGCCTTGGCTCATTTAGAACAGCAAAAAAACATGCACAGTCATCAAATGGTGAAGGATCTCATTAAATTCTGAATGGGGGTCAAATAAATGAGACAATCACACAGCTGGGTGGATTTAAAAGCACACACGAAGCATAAATCAAAACCTTTCGTCTTGCTCTTTTTGGTGCGTGAAAAACATTGTCCGCAAATATCATTGGTTGATAAAATTGCTGAATGTCGATGTTTGCAAGAGCGAGGTTCAATGCAGTGGCAGAATCACTCAAAAAAGGAAGAGTTACAGAAATGATTCACAGCCTTGTGGCAGCATAATTCATGTGTGCACAATGTGCCGAGCTTCGTGGTGAATCGGGAGACCAATATATGGCATCGTAACGGAAATCACAACAGCAAGGATAGCGGTTTTATGGATTGATAAGCTGCTGGGCAATTTCATACACATCTACTTTCAACAATAAACCTGAAAATGTACTTGTTTGCTGCCGAAATGGCTGGGAATATGACTTGAATGCCTCGATTCTCATTTCCGTGGAATCCACAAATGCATACTCTGATGATGCAGTTTCCAACTGCATGGGTGTGGTGTGGACTTGAAGTCATTTCTTCAAATTTGGGATGTCTATGGATGCAAGCACTTACTTGTGGAAGTTAAAGATCCAAAAGTATGTATGTACCTTTCAAAAAGTAGCCTATTATGTGTAGCCTATACACTGTAGCCTATATACGCTATACATTGTAAAAATCCCCCATTCTATTTGAGTTGACCACATTGTCTCATAAGATGTCTTCCTGATCAATAATTGCTGCTATGGTCCCACGATGTAGATTGAAAAAGATCAACCACTGCAAAACTATATCAGTGTAAAATAAACTCAAAGGTGTGTCAGTTATTTGTACATTTGTCTCAAGCATCCAATATCACAGCTGCATGTGAACAAACCACGAATGAGGTGTTGAAAAGGAAATGTAATAAGTATAAATATCTATTACATGATTGATTAAAATACCTCTCAGCGCTGGTGAAATGGGAAGCAACGAGGGATGAATCGAGTTACTTTGAGACTATTTTTATATTTATATGTCTGTGTGGCCTCTGTCTGTGCGGCCTCTGGCTGTGTGTGGTTGATATGCATGAGATGATTGCATTGAGATCAATCAGATGAAATATAATGACACTTATGAACCCAACATCCATTTCAATTGATATACAAACAATATGCAGGCTGTTTCAAAATTAATTATTCCAAGAATCAACTTCCAACACAAATAAAACATTGAAGGCTTGAGGCATCAATAGATCTGAATAGTTCAATTGAGGTTTATCACATTGTGTAAACAGGAAATAAAGTAACATTTACCATTGTGATATATAGCTTAATCAGTAATGCATCCAAAGAGCTTGAAGATGAAATCATCCACAATAGCATGTCATGCAAGTCAAAGGCAATTGCTCCATTATTTTTGGAAAAAAAAATTCAGTTATTTAATGGCAATATGCCACAGCTAATCTCTAAATGCATAATATTGCACATATATATATATATATATATATATATATATATATATATATATATATATATATATATATATATATATATATATATATATATTGTTGCGGTATTCGCGCCCGCCGGCGTGCGAACGGCCACGTAACTCGAATCGCGGCACGTCGCCCACCGGACGGACAATCCAGTCGTGACCCTCTCGGACTAATGCCGGGAACCAGTCACGGGTGGACCTTTCGGTCTCACCGCGATCGAGCCAATCAGCCCCCGCGTGGGATAGGGTTGCTCGCCAAATTCGACCTACCTAAGTACCCACGCGGAGGGTAGACCGGGCGATCGCACCTCGCCGCAGGTCGACTTCGGACACGGGCCACTTAAGCGACCTGTTCCGTACTATCGGGATAACCGAGCGGTGTTATCGTCGACCTCGACGGTTCGATTAATTATCGAGCGTATTCAGCCCACTACCAACCCTTTACGTGAAGCAAGATGAGGATTCAATGAAGGAAATGACGAAGCGAAGCGGGAAACAGTTCAACACAAAGCACATTTATTCGCGACGAACGGAAAGCACACATTCAATTCCACCAAAAGCACACAGAAAAGACACAATGCAATTTACACAAAAAGCAAATGTAAAAGCGAAAACACAATGCAGAGCTAATACCGACTACCGAGCACACGGCAACACTTATACAATTCTACTTCACAGACGGAGCCGACAACACATACCCAAAACCAAGGAAAGAATACCCTCAAGGATGAGGCGGGCCTGAGGCCGAGACCGGGTCGCGCCTACCCGTCTGGTGATGAGACGCGGAGCGGCGATGGCGCCTCAACTCCGCGGGCCTCGCGGACAGTGTCTGGTAGGGGGTGGGAAAGGGGCCCCCTTGGTCGCACTATCTCAGCGCGGGGGGGAAACAGGAGGGGGTTGCTGATGCTCGGGGTACAGAGGATTTTTATTATCCCGCGACGAGCGTCTCCACCTCGGCCAGGTCGCGCTGTCGGCCTCCCTGGGGTGCAGCTCCCGACGCGAGCACCCCCTCGTCTGGTGTCGCTGCCTTTCCACAGCTCCGTCCCCTCCGTTCCGACTCCAACGCACACGACGACCAGCTCCTTCTTGCCAACTCCACCGCCCGCGAAGTCTTGACTCTCTGTTTCCGACTCTCCTACTCTCCTACTCTCCGCCTCTGGACTCCCCTACTCTCCGCCTCTGGACTCTCCTACTCTCCGCCTCTCGACTCCCTGGACTGACGAACACGGTCCTTTTATCAGCCCCGTAGCTTCGCCCTCTCATCTTTGACCCCCTCCCTTCGACCTTTCACCTCGCTCCCCATTGGCCCGAGAAAAAGTGGGCGTGAAGGCTTTTTGATCCATAAATTTGCATATATCGATCGCCCTGGGGGCGGGGCCAATTCGCCCCTCGCTCACCGATTGGACGGCAAAAAGTGGGCGTGTGTCGTTTTTGATCCGTTTTTGAAGCACAAAATCCGTGATTTTGTACACGCTGTTCGGCGCGCGCCCTGCACGAGTCCAACACCGGTACCCACAGCGGGGCAAGAACGGTGGCGATGCGACGGTTGCGAGGTGTGACGGGAAGGTCGTGGCGGTTGTGGTGAAGCGGCGTTGTGGTTGGTGGTTGATGTTGTGGTTGTGGTGGTAATCATGGCGGTTGGTCCAAAATAAAGATAGCAAAAGAAAAACGGCTATCCTGAAGAGTCGCAGCACGCATAAATGACATGTATTCCCACTAGACAACGGGTTTGGGCCTAACTACACATGTACTTACTGAGATACCTCACCTAAGGGACCTGAATGGTGGTTTGCGAATTTGGTAACCACAACACTACCCCCTCGTCTTTTTACAGACTCGTCCCGAGTCGTCAAATTTTCGTGTGCCATCATGTGTAGTTTTCCCCTAGTACATTTTACCTACGGATCCCTGAGTGCGACATTCATGTTATTCGTGTCCACCAAAATAAATAACCTGAGGGCTGCGTAACTACCTAAACAAACTCACTCACATGGACGACTTAAATAAAATTGCCGGCGCTAAGACATACATGCCGGGGGCGCACTCATATTTACAGTACATCTTAACCTTAACTTACAAATTTTACACTAAACCATGGCCCAGGATCATTGAACTCTGCAAAAGAAAAGCAGTTAGCAGGGAGCCAGGCTGCCCGCATGCAGTCTCTGGCTCAAAACAATGCAGGTGACAGGGAACGTGGCTGGCTGCTCACACGCAGTCCAAGGCCTTCCCTTTTGAACTGAACGCAGTGAACCACAACGGTGCATGGGCTGCACAAACGCAGTCTCCGTGCCAGCTCAAGTGGCACACGCAATGAACACAACGAATGGATGGATGAATGGATGGACCGAATGCAGTGAACCACAACGGTGCATGGGCTGCACAAACGCAGTCTCCGTGCCAGCTCAAGTGGCACACGCAATGAACACAACGAATGGATGGATGAATGGATGGATGAATGGATGGACGCAAACACGGTGCACGGGCCGCCACTGCAGGCCCGTGTTGTAGCTGCCAACAGGGCAGTTCTTGCAGCTTGCAAACTGTTGCTTTCCGATCCTGGCGCACATGGAAACGAACAGGGGGGGGGGCAAAGCAAAAATTGAACGGGGCTGGTGAACGTGGGCAGTGGGCATGGCATGGCAAAGGCAGCAGGCAAACACAGCCCGCAGAAGAAGGCCGCTGCAGGCAAACACAGCCGGCAGATGAACTGGCCGGCACAGGCCTTGAAGAAAAACAGCCAGCAGATGAACTGGCCGGCACAGGCCTTGCAGAAAAACAGCCAGCCGGCAGACGATCCAGCCGGCACAGGCCTTGCAGCTAAGCAGCTGCAGATGAAGCTGGCCAGCCTTTGCCGTTCAGTGGAGGTTGGTGGAGGGAGTGCGGTGGTGCTGGCCACTTGGACCTACCTACCTGTCTCCCTCCCAACCTATCGCCTTTGCCTGTCACTGTACATACCCACTCCCTTAATTTGTCAAACCCCAATTTAGCCCCAACTTAATTTTTTATTATTATTTTTTTTTTCCTTTTACTTCCCCACTATGAATCATCCCCTAACCCCCTTTATCGTCCTTGTTCGGCTAACCTATCCTGTCACCGAGCCTACTCCCAACCCCTACGTTCCCTTCCCGGAGGGGAATAAGGGAGAGCTAACGTCCTGTGTCGAGGCCCAACGAAGCCTCAGAATGGCCTCCCCAGAGTTCGGCGATCTAACCCAAAGTGGGTCCAGCGGCCCACAACGACAGCGAGGGGATGGATGGTGCGGAGGGGTACACTTCCTAATCTACCCTATCCATTTAACTGTTAAACTACCCCGGGGCTTTCAACAAGCGCCTCTCGCTTAAAGTATTGGTTCTAACAACCCAGATTCCCGTCGCCTGTGTTGGTGTCCTCACAATTTCGGGCCTCGCCCCCCAATTTTCTCTCCGTGCCCTCACACGGTCTCCTGGCTGGGACACGTGGCTCCCTTTGGCAGGCACGACCCTCTGCCGAATCTCCCGCTATGGCACCCCGGGCACTACACTGCCTCCGAGCCTACCAGCTCCCTAACACCGGGGAGTGCGCCCATGGCACCTCCCCTGAAACGCACACGTGGCAGGCCGGCCTCCCGGGCCCCTTTCCGAGGGTCACCCGTGCCCACAACACTGCCCACGCGGCTAATGGCGCCCCGGGCCCCCGCACCAAGCAGGCGCACCCGTGCCCACTACGCTATCCCGGCCCCCCATGGGCCCTTGGCCTACCACGGCCGACTCGCCTGGTGCCCGGGGTACCCACTCAGCGATACTCACCTTTCGCAGCCACGCTCCCAAGCCCGTCAACAGGGCTCCTGCACCCCTCCAAATGGGTCTCGAGCCTACTTTCCCACCAACAACAAAACGACCTCCATTTTTCAATTTGACTAACCCAGCTAACTCACTTTACACTGACCCTGGGGTCCCTTGGGCGGGAGTCACTCCTCCCCCCAATCACTCATCGCACCATGCATTCCCCATTCGCTCCATACACACAGACCCGCTGGCCTCACTCACTCAACAAGCACATGCTTCCACTTCACTCACCAACTCTTCAACACACACACCACTGAACTCTGCCATCCTCCTAACTACATCCCCTAACTAACTCGTGCTCCCACGTCGTCCCTTAAACTACAGCACGTTCCTTTTAACACTACGTAGCTAAACTACGTCAACTCTACACACTCAAAGTCTGTCTCTGTCTCCAAAATAATCCCATTTTATTTCCCAACCTAAAGCTCACTAAATCCCTCTAACTAATCCATTCCACGGGCCCCATGAGGACTTACCCCTGCCCCATGAAGTCGGTCTAACTAAGCTAACCCTTCCCCCTAACTAGTTTTCATCCTGTGCCCAGGTCAAGGAGGTCTTCCACCCCTTGCCCAGGAATCCTGTGCACCCGAAAGTGAAGCTTGCTGTTTTTTTTTTTTCATGCGCAGCACCTGCGCGGCAACTCGCGCACTTTACACCTGCCTGTGACGTCATGCAGCTGCACGTGTTCCTCGTCCCTCCTTGGACGGTACCATCCGGCAGAGATATCCCTCCTGCCGGATTCCAACCCCACGTGCAGCCATGGCGTCACCGTGCGCATAAAAAAAAACACAAGCCCCACGTCTCGAGGGGTTCCCCACGCGAACACATGTGCTTTGCCCGTTGGAGCTTAACACACACGATCGCGTGGAGAACCCGTCCGGTCCAAATCCGTTTACCTGCCTAAACTTTGTCCGTCCGCGGGATCGGCAAATCCACCGCGTGCGTTTCCGGACCGGGACTTCACTCTCGCAAGCGAGCACGTGGTGGTCTCGTGCGTTGCACAGCACGAACCGCGTGCTCACTGCTGGGTGAACCCGGCACGGTCCCCGAAACAACTACAGCCGCTACTCGGCTTTCTTTTCTCACATGTCGCCGTCTCCGTCTCCATTCGACCCACGCACACCTGCGTGTTACGACGCACACAGTCCACTCCATCACATTCACACCGGGAGACGCGGCTGCGTGCTCCCGCATGCCAACCGACATCTCCCTCACATACCGCTCTCTCACACAGACGGTCTCCCTTGCACACAGCGACCTTGCACACGGCCGTTCACTCACGCATGCGGGGGCACTCACCCGCGGTGCCTCATCCACACACTCATCCACACACTGTGCCCCACTCATACACGCGGGGGCACTCAACCGCGGTGCCTCACTCACACTCCGTGCCTCATCCACACACGCGGGGGAACTCACCCGCGGTGCCTCATCCACACACTCATCCACACACCGTGCCCCACTCATACACGCGGGGGCACTCAACCGCGGTGCCTCACTCACACTCCGTGCCTCATCCACACACGCGGGGGCACTCACCCGCTGTGCCTCATCCACACACGCGGGGGCACTCACCCGCGGTGCCTCATCCACACTGGCCGTGCTGGGAAGCACGTACTCTGGCACAATCGCCACCTCACCACTCACACACGGGGTCGCTTCCACACACGGGGACGCACTCACACCTTGCACCACACACACAGGGACAACCACACTGGGGATTCGTGTCCCCACAAGGGTCTCCGGGGCCTCTATACCCCCAAGCTCTCCAAGCACCCGTTCGCAGCACTCCTCCCCTCAACCTCGCAAAGCACGACCGAACTCACCTGGTCGTGACTCGCCTCAAGGGGGCATACTCCCTCCCCTCGTTCCTGGAGGAGGCTATCACGCTGCTCGCACCGGGTCCCTACACAGTCCGCCAGCTCACCCCCTTTATCCTCCACTACCTCCGTGTGTGTGCGCGCGTCACTTACCCCGTCTTCATCGTGTTGTCTCTCCTCTATTTTTTTTGTCTCCCGTGTCTCTATACATTTATAAATTTCTGTTGTCCCCTCCTGTCTATTAGTCTCCGCTTCTTTCTGGCGTCTTTCCCTTATCTTTAAGTAGGTCAACCTTGCTTTCTCTTTAAGTCGCTCCCGTCCTTCCCTGTTTTTCACTCCTTGCTCTTTCACGATCTCCGCGTACCTCATCCTTGCTTTCCGTATTAATTGTTCTTTTCTCTCCCTCGCAATTACTTTCACCTCGTCTCTTGTCTCCCGAATTACTTTTTCCTTACCCGCCTCCACCGCGGGCCTGTCAGCCGTTTCACCCCCTTCCAGCTCGTTCGTTCCGACACGTGGAGTCGCCATTTTAAGTTCCCTGCTCACGGCCTTCATGCCTGCCTGCAGGCATCGGCCCATGTTCTGCGTCTCACCCTGTAGTTCTTTCATTTCTTTTTTTATTTGCTGTGTATTCGCATCCATCGTCGTTTTCACTTCATTTGTATTTGTATCCATCTTTTCATCCATTTTTTGTGTATTCGCATCCATCTTTTCGTTCATGCCTTTCATTTCGTTTTTCATATTCGCATCCATTTTTTCGATCATTTTCGCATTCATCTTTTCGTTCATTGCCGCCAGCATGGCGCATAGCTGGGCCATGTCGGATGCACTCAGCTGAGCCGTTTCGGCAAGGGTTGGGGAAGGGTTTTGGTGGAGAGGGGGGGGGAGGTGTCATACACCGCGGCCGCTGCCATGGACCATGGATCCTACACATTCTACATCCATTTCTAATACCCCCGGCTCCCGCTCGCCTTGAGACGCCATCTTGCTTCTCTTAAAGGGTTAATTTGCTCGCTCGTAATTTGGAGGGAATCGGGGGTCGCTTCTCTCACCCCTGGACCGATTCCCGTGAATTTCGCTGGAGACAGGAGAGCCTGTTGTCCCGCTCTCCAATACCAGTGCCGCGAGGAGGGCGATGAATTTGTATCGCACGACCTGACACCAGTGTTGCGGTATTCGCGCCCGCCGGCGTGCGAACGGCCACGTAACTCGAATCGCGGCACGTCGCCCACCGGACGGACAATCCAGTCGTGACCCTCTCGGACTAACGCCGGGAACCAGTCACGGGTGGACCTTTCGGTCTCACCGCGATCGAGCCAATCAGCCCCCGCGTGGGATAGGCTTGCTCGCCAAATTCGACCTACCTAAGTACCCACGCGGAGGGTAGACCGGGCGATCGCACCTCGCCGCAGGTCGACTTCGGACACGGGCCACTTAAGCGACCCGTTCCGTACTATCGGGATAACCGAGCGGTGTTATCGGCGACCTCGACGGTTCGATTAATTATCGGGCGTATTCAGCCCACTACCAACCCTTTACGTGAAGCAAGATGAGGATTCAATGAAGGAAATGACGAAGCGAAGCGGGAAACAGTTCAACACAAAGCACATTTATTCGCGACGAACGGAAAGCACACATTCAATTCCACCAAAAGCACACAGAAAAGACACAATGCAATTTACACAAAAAGCAAATGTAAAAGCGAAAACACAATGCAGAGCTAATACCGACTACCGAGCACACGGCAACACTTATACAATTCTACTTCACAGACGGCGCCGACAACACATACCCAAAACCAAGGAAAGAATACCCTCAAGGATGAGGCGGGCCTGAGGCCGAGACCGGGTCGCGCCTACCCGTCTGGTGATGAGACGCGGAGCGGCGATGGCGCCTCAACTCCGCGGGCCTCGCGGACAGTGTCTGGTAGGGGGTGGGAAAGGGGCCCCCTTGGTCGCACTGTCTCAGCGCGGGGGGAAACAGGAGGGGGTTGCTGATGCTCGGGGTATAGAGGATTTTTATTATCCCGCGACGAGCGTCTCCACCTCGGCCAGGTCGCGCTGTCGGCCTCCCTGGGGTGCAGCTCCCGACGCGAGCACCCCCTCGTCTGGTGTCGCTGCCTTTCCACAGCTCCGTCCCCTCCGTTCCGACTCCAACGCACATGACGACCAGCTCCTTCTTGCCAACTCCACCGCCCGCGAAGTCTTGACTCTCTGTTTCCGACTCTCCTACTCTCCGCCTCTGGACTCCCCTACTCTCCACCTCTGGACTCTCCTACTCTCCGCCTCTGGACTCTCCTACTCTCCGCCTCTGGACTCCCCTACTCTCCGCCTCTGGACTCCCCTACTCTCCGCCTCTCGACTCCCTGGACTGACGAACACGGTCCTTTTATCAGCCCCGTAGCTTCGCCCTCTCATCTTTGACCCCCTCCCTTCGACCTTTCACCTCGCTCCCCATTGGCCCGAGAAAAAGTGGGCGTGAAGGCTTTTTGATCCATAAATTTGCATATATCGATCGCCCTGGGGGCGGGGCCAATTCGCCCCTCGCTCACCGATTGGACGGCAAAAAGTGGGCGTGTGTCGTTTTTGATCCGTTTTTGAAGCACAAAATCCGTGATTTTGTACACGCTGTTCGGCGCGCGCCCTGCACGAGTCCAACACCGGTACCCACAGCGGGGCAAGAACGGTGGCGATGCGACGGTTGCGAGGTGTGACGGGAAGGTCATGGCGGTTGTGGTGAAGCGGCGTTGTGGTTGGTGGTTGATGTTGTGGTTGTGGTGGTAATCATGGCGGTTGGTCCAAAATAAAGATAGCAAAAGAAAAACGGCTATCCTGAAGAGTCGCAGCACGCATAAATGACATGTATTCCCACTAGACAACGGGTTTGGGCCTAACTACACATGTACTTACTGAGATACCTCACCTAAGGGACCTGAATGGTGGTTTGCGAATTTGGTAACCACAACAATATATATATATATATATATATCATGGAGTATGGTAATAGGTCATATGGAGGGATTATATGGGGAAAAATGGCTGCCCATTCAAATGTGTACACAACAAATAGGCTTATAAACTACTATAGGGTGAAGTCATAAGCATTTAAAAGCCATACCTTTTATTCTCGAGCCTTTTCTGAACGACCAAGACTTAAAAAGACGCCAGAATACATCGCTAAAATACTATATCGGGAGATCAGTAAAATGCCAATCTGTACTTCTTCTTCTTCTTACCTTCTCCAAAGAATGTAAAAATGTTGCTCAACGTACTTCAATAACTGCTAAAGCCATGATGGTGATTCCAACACGATGAAGTTACTTTATATCTGGGCTAGTGCATGCAACCTAAAATTAAAAAAATATAAAACATTTATTGTTTTATAATGAAAATAAATCAAATGTATATGTGGACTCAACCAAACCAGCCCAGGATCGTGAGTTGGGAAACTGAACAATGGACAGAATCATTGCAAAAGTGATACATATCCAAACCATAACCCAAATCAACTGAAACAAGTATTAAAACAATTTAATAACATAGATGGATTGAATCCATTCCAAAGTAATAAAATATAAAGAACATTAAACATGTTATCATTATATTTTTAAAATGATAATCACATCGTTTCAGGAATGTGATAATCAACATAGTGGACTGAACCAAAGACCAAAATTGAATCATTTCTTCCTCGTCACACACCCAAACTGTCCATCAAGTTTCATCCTAATCTGTCCACAACTTTTTGAGATATCATGCTACTATATCCTTTTTGGCGCTATCTCTCAATGGTGAAGAATCACTTTAAAAATTCTAGTCGTTGGATCTGGATCTGGATCTTCACCAAAATCTAATCAGTTTGTCCTTGTCACACACAGAGCCTGTCCACACAATTTCATCCGGATCCGTCCACAACTTTTTGAGTATCCTGTACACAGACAAACAGACAGAAAGGGGTGAAAACATAACCTCCTTCATCTTCGATGACAGAGGTAAGAAAATGCAAAAACAGAGGGATGAAATCTCCAAAAAAAACAAACAAGGTAGGTATTACAACCACATTACGATGCCACAATCCTCTTATGGATTAGCATCACGACATATTTTGACATGTTACTTTTGTTGTGGGATTGTGATGGATGAAGAAGAAGAATTAAGTAGAAGAATGAAGAAGAAGAATGAAGAAGAAGAATAACAATGAAGAATCACACCATATTATGATACCACATTACGATGCCACATTACGATGCCAAAATTTGACACCACAATCCTCTTCTGCTTTAGCAACATAATATCTTTTGACGCAATACGACACCACAATCCTCTTCTAGTTTAGCATCATGATATCTTTTGACATTGTTCCATCACAATCACACAACAAAAGTAAAATGTTGAATGTTATATTTTGAACACGAATCAGAAGACAATTTGCCGTTGAACAGTACTTTGTCTTTGAATTGGTCCCGATCGCACATGTGCAGAGAGGGGGTGAGATAATTTTGTTTCTCTGTCTGCCTGCTCGGCCATCAACTAAAATAGAATATCATTAGAAACAGGAAACTTTCTTTTTAAGGATGTCAGAAAGGACATATACAACAGGCATGAATAACTAATGTAATGTGTTATATGGAATGGTAAAATAGACACTGCATCAACGGTGGTAAAATGAGGGTAAATTAATTTATTTATATGACCTTAACAATCTTTATTTTATTGAAAATGAATTATACAGTATACTTGAACAATGAAGAACACAAATCGCCTTGTCACTGACAAGAACCTCCAGTTTTGCAGGGCTTGGACATGTGAAATAGGGTGGTGTACAAGACTGCTTCAACAGCAATAAACTTCCGGAATTCTTTTTAACGATCTTTCAAATCAATGTTTATTTCAAATGAAGTATATACCTGAATACTGCATAGAGTAATGTGTTCTATGAACTCTCTTGTTAGGTTATAAAATAGACACAATCAAACTTCACTTCGTACATCCTTATAAAATGTGAAAAAATATTCAAGCTCAACAAATTCATTGCATGCATTGACGATGAGTGGATCTCAAACCGTGCAATGGAATCAGCTTCAAAAGGGTAATATTTAGAACTGCTATTGATGCACAGATGATAAAGTTATGACAAGAATGGGTTCAGGTTATCAACTCATTGTCGCATAGACAGCACTGACCCAAAAGTGATTATTTACAATTAAGTGGGTGGAATTACTGAGCGATCTATAATTTGCACGAATCAACACCTGAGGAGTTGAACGTATTCCGTGCATGTTCTAACAAGCCTGTTTACAAATCCAGGATGATCATTAATTTAATCCTCCAATGATAATTAACCCAAATTATTGGCAGGGCAAAATGGCAGGATAACAAAGCTCACCACATCTCTTAAATAAATCAATAATTTAATTGTCATATGAGAACATGGAACAAAATCTTTTTCCACATCCAAGAACCGTATTCTTGACCAAAATTACTTTTTCAGTCCCAGAATGTTTAAGAATCAAAAGGGGCCAAAAGAGTGTTCCAGCAAGGGATGCATGCCTGTGTTGTCCACCTCCACTCTGTTGCAAGTCTCAGTCCCTGCCTGGCCATGAGGCCAACCAATGACTGGCTGCAAGGGGTTCTCTCTGCCCCTAAGGGTCCACCTATCATGGCTCAAGTTTCCTCAAATATGTACAAATATTCAGTCTCTCATCAGCTTGTATTTGGACACCTATCTGCCATTTCATGGACGTACCTCCCAAATTGATCTTCCCATCCAGAACTGCCCCCAGAGCAGACTCCTGCCAACCCCCACCTCCATCCCCAGGCAACACCAGCTTTGCATCAGAAATGTGGTGCACCTGGCAGAAATGGGCTTCACACAAGAAATACAGGACTGCTGACCACATACTGTATACAGGTTAGTAAAGGACCAGAAAATATAGTGGTTTTTCACAGGCAGTTCCACTTGGCAACGTTACATACTGACTCTCATGGAGTCAGATGTTGTGGGCCCTGATGGGTCTCCCACCTATTCTGCCCCTCTGAAGTCCCTTCACAGAGTCTGGCTCGAGTCAAGCTTAAAGCCATAATCCCTCTAAGCATAGCCTCATGCCATTGAGTGCTCAGTCATACACACAGGCCAAATGTCTGAACCCTCAATTTCATATCATTTTATATATTTTTATTTATCTTTGTTTTTCTGCATGTTTAACATTGTTTTGCTGTATATTCAATCAAACTGTACTTCTTCATGTATAATCGTATTTTTTAGCATTTTTGAATTTATTTTTATTCATGTTTAATTGTATTTTTATCCATGGTAAATAGTACTTTATTTGCATATTTAATGGTATTTTAGCTGCCTGTATAATCATCTTCTGAAGGTTTAATTAACTAGTCCATGTTTAAAAGTACTTCAATTGCATGTTTAATAGTGTTTTCCTGCACATATAATTATTTTCTTTCTGCTACAAGGAACATCTTTAATGACTGCAATTGCTGAAGACAAGTCAGTATTGTACTAGTTTTATATAGTTTTACTTTTTACCTTTAAGTTTTACTTTTGCAAATAGTGTGATCAAGAATCCCATTACATAGATGTATGAGGAAACTGATAACGTAATGAGTTTTGATCAGGATGGTAAATATGGAAGAAGGCACAGAGAGATTTGGAGGAGAGGGTTCATGTAGTTATGACATTTTCAAAAATTAATATTTTGTAACTGTAAACCTGTCTATATCATCATAAAAGTGAAAGGCCAATTTACATCATTATTGCACAAAACATTACCGAAATAGCCTTTTTGTCTTCCCAGAACATGTGTTAAATAACAAATTTGGGGTTGGGGATGAATGTGCATAATTATTTACCGTGTATCAAGGCAAGCATCAGGGTGAATTAAAAACATCCTTCCTCTCTTGTGAGGAATTTTAAACATCGATGTAGCCTCTGGACATTTCCTTGAAAGTCATATCCACAAGAGTGTTGCGAAGCAATTCATTGCCTGAGAATCAAAAGGTTCCACCTGATGATTGAACCTTTGTTAGTTTGAACCTTTTGATTCTAAGGCGACAATTTGTAGAAGTTACAATCCATCGCAATCCGATTTTGCTGGGTACTGCACAGTTATAATGTCTAGGGGGCCAGTGTAACAAATTGCAAAGTTTCCGCTCAATTTATTTGGTTGAGAGCTGGCAACATTGTGCTGCTGTGGCCAATGGTGCTATTTCCCAGTGCACGTGCCACAACACACATCCTACCCATATCCCATGAGCCCCATGTGTGCATTTTGCCAATAAAGGCAAACTGCTGCACATAAGAACAACAAAGAAACCAGAGCAATAGTTCAATGCACACACTAAACCACTTCACTTACAAAAGGCTTGGTCAAGCAAGTCAGCATTGCTAAGCAATACACCACCATAAACAAACAAGACATTTGCGTAATAATGAAGCAAAAAGAAGGATCACAATGTATCATGTGGCCCAGATGTTTTATCATGAACACCTCTTCTTTTTTCACCCACATGTCAATCAATACACAGGGTGTTTATAAAATAAGTATCTATCTCAGTGAATTGATAATTTTCAAAATAACCCCTAAAATGCTCCAAAATACGTTCCGCAATGGCGATGACAGATCAGAGCTCTGTAGAGATACTGATTGTGTCCCTGTAGTTATCATATGCTTAAGTATTCATTAAATGTATGCCTTCCATTGCATTACGTTTGAATTTTACCCAGCTAACCCCTTTTCTCTGAAATAGACACTTACTTTATAAACACCATGTATATTAGCACAGGAACATGCTTTTCTTTTGAAAAATGGCGTATTGTAGAATCGATGAAAATACATTGCTAAACAATCTACATATTTCTGCTCTCATATAAAAGTTTTCAATTTTGATAGGTGAAAGAAAGGAATGGAGACTGACAATCTTTTAACAGCTCGAACACTTTGTTCAATTCCAAGTTTTCCTTACAAATTGGTATAATCTTGAAAATTCAGTGCAAGAAAACTTTTCTGTGATGCAAAGTAGATTGAAAACAAGCTGTCACATTTACACTTAGATGGTGAATGTTTTAAACACCCCATCATACAACTCAAAGAGAGTATGCCACTGTGTGCTAGTACCCTGATTAAATTACCTGCCTGGATGTTTATTTTGCATCCAAGATCTAGGTTTCTCGAAAATAAAGATGATAGAGAATAAAAGTAAATTGACAACAAAATAATAATAATAAAGTTTATGGACAAATGGGAAACAAGAGAAGAAACCTGCAGGTACAAGGAGTGTTAAAAAGAGTGAATGTGGGGCAGATTTACAGGGGTAGAGAACATTGTGGGTGCAGAAGGAAGATGATATGGCATGGCAGAGAATCACCATCTTGAAGTGTTGGAGCGAAAAGTGGAATTTAATTAATTTTCTCAATCTCTGCTCCTTTTTAATGGGCCCAAACTGGATGACTAGGCCTCACATTAGACTGGGGCTGGTTAGGACAAGCCATTGGAATTTGGCCATGGTGTCGGTGATAACTCACCTACTCTTCAGGAAAGACACCGTATGATCTTCAATGGCCACACACTCATGCTAAAAGATGTCACCAGCTTAATGTCTATTCGAGTGAATGCACAGTTTGTGATGAAATATACAATGCTCTTCTTGCAAATCACCAATCTAACAGTTTATAGTTTGGCAAGTAATCAAACTGAGATGACACACATCATGGAGTGCAAATTTGGCACAGACTTTTTGGACCAATTGGCCTCTTGGGTCTATCTAATTTTTTTGGACATCCTTGATTTGAAATAATGCATGAGATCATCAAAGAAAAGAATGTTTAATGGAATTTTGTCCAATCAATCCTCATCATTCAAACCAATCTGCGAAGGGGCACATCTCAAGAAGGTCAATTACAAGGATTTTGCGTAAATGCCAATTTCAGACCTTGGGCTCTCACTAACTCTGGCAGTGACTTCCTGCAATAGCAATCAGTGATAGAAAGTACCATGTCATAAGCTTTCAAGAAATGTTTAGTTCATTTTCCTGAGGTTTCTGTTTCTTTGTAAATAAACATTAAAAGTTGCATCACTCTTTTTGAAACGCACTATAGATAGCAATCAACACACATACACACACACACACACACACACACACACACACACACACACACACACACACACACACACACACACACACACACACACGGCCAAAATCGTCAATTTTTCTGGAATCGACAGGTTGGAGTCAGTGTGATTACCAGTTACAGTACGTACTGTATAGAACCCAAAAACCTTGGGTCGCTTTCACCGAAAAACAATGTTGCATTTATATAGATGTTTCAGGGATATGTTCACAAACATTAATCTTTATAAACATCTGCGTGTGATGGGTGGGAAAAAAAATTGGCTCCGTAATTTAGAAAAAAACAATGTTAATACGGCAAACGGCTCAGAAATCAGGTGTTATTTCACAACAATTTGCTGAGGATGATGGAGCACAAACCACTCGCTCAGGATGACAGAGCACGAACCACTCGCTCAGGATGACAGAGCACGAACCACTCGCTCTGATTGACGTGGCGCGGCAAAAGCATCCGCAGTGAGTGAACGATTTGCTCAGAATGACGTAGCGTGGTGCTGCTATCAATGGAAGGGTGCTCAGCAAGTGGCTTAAGCACTCAAGCAAGCATTCCAATTAAATGGCAAGGAACGGCTGGCCAGGTATGGCTGCATACTATAAGGGATCCCTTTAACTTTAAAAGCCGGTTTTCACCGTGCACACAGCAGTTAATGAAATAAAATGAATTTGTTCAAATAATGACTTTAATTTATCCACAAAAGAGTTGTCCCTTAATGTAGACATTGCAACATTGAATTGCAATATTGCATTGCAACCATGGAGACTTTGCAAAGTTTAATAGCCTGATAAATAGACATTGCAGATATTTAAATCCGTGATGTTGCCTGCTCATCTGTGCACGCTTCACTTGGTACATCGTTCGCGGTCTGCGCCAACATTATAACTATATTTTAAAACGTCCATTTTCACCAGATTTGCTTTGATTCCCTGTAGAGCACCTCGTGAAACCTCCAAAAATACAGACACAGATCTTGCAGATGCCATGGTTGAGCAGTCCCTCTGGGGTACTGGGCGCGAGGTCTAGCAGTGAATGCATTAAATCATATAGCTCAATGAAGCAGGTTAATTTTGGCACGTTCCTAAATTTTTTCTTCACTCAATATAATTCTCCAAACAGTAAAAAAAGATAAGTTTAATGCATTAGAAATTCACATTTTCCTGTGTATGTATGGAGAAGGATTTAGTCTGGACAATATCCGATAGCCTTGCTTGCTTAAAGTAAATAGGTACATCAGCTTAGTTGGAAGATTCATTATTTCTTTAAATTAAAAGATTTCTCTCCAGATTTTGACAATTATTTAGTCCAGACGATATCCGATCCTCAAAACCAAAATCATATTATGATGATATCCTTTAATTTGTCTGTGAGATTGGATCGTGGAAAATCATATCACATAATGCATGAAATTGCTCCAAGCTCCTAATATGAAAACTATAGCACTTACAAAAGCGATGTATACAGCGATTTGTAGTTATGATGAACAGGCATTCGATAATATGAGCAAGGAAAGTGATAAAAACTTTATTGTGTAAAAATAATGGCAGCCTGTTCAAAAACAAGGCATGGTTGAGCAGGCTAAAAAATATGGCAGCTTCAGATCCCAGTGAAGTTACCTAGGAAACACATTAAGACCCTAAACAGCGAGGTGGCGGAGGATGCGCCTGATAAAGGATATAATTAAATAAGGGCGTTAATTATCACACACACACACACACACACACACACACACACACACACACACACACACACACACACACACACACACACACACACATATATATATATATATATATATATATATATATATATATATATATATATATATATATATATATATATATATGTAGTGGCCTGCAAAAGTAGTTACCCCCGACCAATAATGCCACTTTTTCCAGATGAACTTTTTATTCATAACTGAAGAGATCAAACTAAACACTGAGGTTACATGGAGGTTACATGTCAAAAGGAGGTTACATGTCAGGAATATCTGCAAAAAAACATGTAAAAATCAAAATTCACTGGTAGCAAAAGAATTCAACCCCTTAGGTCAGTACTTGGTGTAAGCACCTTTCGCAGAAATGATTGCTATGAGTTTTTTTTTTGGGGGGGGGGTAGGTCTCTATCAGCTTTGCACAGTGAGATGGTGAAATCTTTACCAATTCTTCATGTGAAAATTGCTAGTTCTGCCAAGTTTGATGGGGATCATCGATGGACTGCAACATTCAAGTCTCACCATAAATGTTCAATTGGGTTCAAGTCAGGACTGTGAATGGGCCACTCAAGAATATTTATCTTCTTCATATTCATCCACTCCAGTGTGGCTTTCGCTATGTGCTTCAGATCGTTGTCCTACTGAAATGTGAATCTCTTACCCAGTTTCAGATTCATGGCTGACTGAGCAGATTTTCCTGAAGGATTCTCCTGTACTTTGCACCATCCATTGTCCCATCTATCCTGACAAGCTTCACAGTCCATGCTGATGAATAGTCCCTGCTCTGCCAGTCCCCGTCCATAACACGATGCAGCCACCACCATGCTTGACTGTAAGGATGGTGTTGATTGGGTGATGTGCAGTGTTTGACTTGTGCCAAATGTAACGCTTTAAATTTAGACCAAAAAGTTCAATTTTTGTCTCGTCTGAACACAAAACTTTTCTCCACATGCCAACAGTACCATTAAGATGCTTTTTTGCAAACTCCATGCAAGCTTTTAGGTGCATCTTTTTCAGTAATGACTTATTTTTTGCCACCTGTCCATGGAGGCCAGCATTGTGAAGGGAATGGGATATTGTTGATTGATGAACACTGACCACCATCTTGGATATAGAACCTTGCAGATCTTTCAAAGTCATTGTTCAATTTACCGTTACCTCCTGGATAAGTTTCCTGCTTGCCCGGCTGGTGAGTTTGGATGGGCGACCTGATCTGGGTAGAGTCTGGGTGATACGATTTGTCTTCCACTTCTTAATGATGGATTTAATCATATTCAAATGAATAATAAATAACTTTAAAATCTTCTTGCAACCCTCTCCTGAACAGTGATTCTCCACCACTTCATGTCTGATTTATTTGGAAAGCTCCTTGGTCTTCATGTTTACCCTATTGGTTGACCAAGTGAGTTGCACCTTAAAACTCCTTGGAAAAGTGAGTGGCTAAATTTTTAAGTTAAACCACTAATTACATCCAGGTGAAATTAACAAGCAACAGTAAATCCGGTCTCAGGCGACTTTTCCTCTGCTTTCCAACAAGCTTCCTGAGGTCTCTATTAACTCTGCAGCACACAGTAGTACAAGAGGTGCTGTGACGTCAACCGGCACGCGTGATGGCACTATGGTGGCAACTGTGCACCTCTTGAGTGGTGGAGCCGTTCTGGGAGGAGGGACGCTTGGGTGCTGTTGTCGAGACTGTGCGGGGAGGTGATAAAATTGGCCCCACATTGTTGCAGGGATAATTTCACAGGAGAGGCGAGAGAGTTGAGCTGGCCGTTTGGGGAGAACAGCATACCATTGGAGACGGAGATGTATATAGTTATATATCGTTTAAAAAGAAAAAGGCAAATCTAACTCGATCTACCCTGATAATCTGGTGTTGAACAAGCATGAACTAGCTGGAAATAACTGCTGTTACCTTTCCAGAAAAATCCAGGAAGATGATGGAAAACTTAGCAGAGTATCGACATGTGTTGGCCTTGTATTTTCAAATTGTACAATGAGAACTTCAACTTTTACAAGCAACAATTGGGACAGCCGACTTATGATACTCTGAAAATATAATGTACTTTATGATGCAACACCATGTATGTTGAGTACTCGGATGATCATTTGTCACCAAATGCTATTCTGTTAGGATTTGAACCTGGACGAGAAAACTCACCGTGAGCATAATAATTCTGAGATACACTATCATACATATTTAAACCAACCATGTCTGAAATCTGAATAACTCAAAGATCAATAGATAAGCAGGAATATTTTTACTTGAAGAATCCAACATTTTATATTTAACATTTCACACATGTCTTTTGGGCTTTATGATTCAGCTCACTACTCTTGCAACACATCAAAAATCTGTTGACCAATGTAGCATCAACTAATCACAAAGCCACATGCAACCCTTTATTTTTTGTGTCCTTTGAGCTTTCTGCTTTTGTCATGAGCAGTTATCGATTCTCAGAGTGTGTTAGACTTGGGCTATATAAAATGCCTTTACTGGACTCCCCTGTCACAGCAATATGAAAGGAGACACAGGATACCTAGAGGAATGAACATTCACATGCAACTACTGTTGTAATTGAAGACACTTTGTTATTCATTTTGTAGTTCCTGTGCTGCACACCACACACTAATTTGATGATAGATGTGGTATGAATGCATATTGGATGTGGTAAACACAAGCATTCTGACATATGGTAAACATTAAATGGTGGGACTATGGGCTGAACTTTGATGTTGCCTCATTGTTGAAGAAATTCTTGCTCTCATTTGTCTCTTCCCATCTTATTCAAACCCCACCTTTTGTTGATTGCAGTTTAAGCTTTCAAGACTTTTCAGCCATATAAAACCTTTCGCCAGACACCATAATAGACACCAGACACCGTTCAGTTTCAGATTTATAAGCTCATGAATATGAAAAAAGTGAATAATTATAAAAAACGTGCATGCAAATAAAAATTTATTTTAAAATGAAGCCATGGGCGTTAGATAAAATTATTCGGTCAGTAGACACATCTTATATGAGGCAATCTTTAGAAAAAAAATTAAGATCCTAAACCCCGAGCCACATGGTCAAACCAGGGGACAAAATTGGTCCATTTTCGAGCCCTCGGAGGCAAAGGCTTATGTTAAAACTTTTATAATTCATCACCTAACTGTATTGTCCCAACAAAAACGTATCTATGGATAGATAATGACCCTATAATCACTGTGTTAGGAGGAAAAAAAAAATCTTAATTGTTCCATCTTTTCAGGAGGGCTACTATAGTTTCACCTTATTTTAGCTCGTTTTGGCCCAAAAGCAATTTTTAGCTTCCTATAGAGTGAGAAATATGCATCCCAGAGGCTATCTGATGCCATAATTGAAAAATTTGGATGCCAATTAGTAAATATTTGCAATATTAACTTTCTAGAGGAGTTCATTATAAAATTATAAGCCCCTGAAGTTGAAAAAAAATGCGTTTTTCACATTTGGCATTTTTAGGGCCAAATTTCAAAGGTCTCTAGAGATAGATATTTTTTAAACTATGAGGAATTGAAAGCTAATCTTTTGCATGGTGGGTAGAGCCATATAGATCTACATTTAAGAATTTTTCCAGCAAAATCTGAGGAGGTGACCTGGGGAGGTTTTTGACATTTAGGTGAGTTGGCACGGAATGACCCAACTGCATATCCTGGAAGATGCACAACAGCTATTGGTCCAACAGCGTCAGCAGGTGGCGAAGAAGTTTTATGACCAGAACTCCAAAGAGCTCCCACCACTTATTAAGGGTGAAAGCGTCTGCATCAAGATGATGCAAAAAAAAAAAAAGAATACGATGAAAATTGAACGATGGCACAAAAAAAAAAAACCTGCTTTTTCAGACTGCCATTTGACCTTGACCTTTTGACTCGGAGGGGCATGATGCAAAATAAGTGCAAACACAGCTTGCTCTCGACTATATAGAGAGGGCAATTTTGTTCTGATCGGAAACACCTCAGTCGAGTTATGGTGAAACATGTTAAATTGTCTATAATTAGGTCATAACTTTAAAATTAGGTCAAGGTCAAAAATATTAAGTCAACCCTGCATACTTTTGATTCTTAGTATTGATGCAAAATTTAATTCCAAAAGTTCCAGCCGGTTCCAAGATATAGCTCGGACATTGACAGAAAAAAAGGAAAAAAAAAAATGAACGAGAAAGACGTCGTGCAGAGCATGATACTTGCAGAATCTCGAAACAAATTTCACCATAAATATAATTGGTGGTTGAATTCAACGACCTGATTGAGGATTTTACAAATCCCACTGAAGTTGTTGACCTTTGGCCTATTTTGACCTTAAAATAATTGGTGGTTGAATTCAGTGACCTGATATACAAATCCTCTTCAAATTTCAAGTCAATCGGATGAAAATTGAGGATTTTAGAAATTGCACCTAAGTTGTTGACCTTTGGCCAATGTTGACATTAACATTATTGGTTGTTGAATTCAGTGACCTGATATGCAAATCCTCTTCAAATTTCAAGTCAGATGAAAATTGACAATTTTAGAAATTTAGCCCATGTTGACCTCAAAAATAATTGGTGGTTGAATTCATTGACATGATGTGCAAATTCACTTCAAATTTCAAGTCAATCAGATGAAAATTGATGATTTTAGAAATTCGACAAAGTTGTTCACCTTTGGCCTATGCTGACCTTTTGACCTCAAAATCAATAGGTTTCTTGCTTATGACCAGCCCAACGATTTCGTGAAGTTTCATGAAGATTGTTTTAAAATTGTGACCTGAAGGCTGTTGACATAAAAAGAAGCAGACAGACAGAGAGACAGAATCACAGACCAGACCAACCAATATACTTGTGAATCTTCGATTTCACAAATAAAAAAACTTAAATGGTGGTTTAATACTCCTCGAGATCTAGGTAAGTACTTTAGGTAAGACACTGAGGTACTATTAAAAACTGGGGGCACTAATTATAGAAATAAATCCTACAACAGGTGTAAGCCTCCCCCCTATCCCATAGGGGAAGGCTTAAATATCACAGGGAGGAATGAGAGCACCAATGGATGGTGTGAGGGTTACCATCAAAAAGGACTTGATGAGACATTTTAGTGCACTAATCCTCAAAAATTATTGCACTGAAAAAAAACAACATTTATATTATACAAAATAAATGATGTGTGAGGAAAGTTTGGACCAATTCAATGAGCCACATTGTTGATTTATGTATAAATAGTCGAGGCTGTGGAAAAGTACTAACACAATGAACGGATCAGCACACAACAGGACAAAAGGAACAACAGAAAGAGGGGGGGGGGGATATCAAAAGCAGAGTTGAAGGCCGAGGCAGAGGTATGTGGACAAACAATGAGTATGGGGAGGAATGGTGGGCAGAGGATAGGATGCATGGGGTAGACAAAATAGATGGAGAAGGAAACTCTCAGAATGGAAAATTGGAAATTTGGAAGGAGGAGGGATTGGGGTGAGGTGGGATCGGGGAGGGGGGGGTTAATGAGAGCAGAAAAGATCATGGTTTTAGATTGGGGACAATCTGAGATGGTGATGAATAGTTGTCTTGAAGACTTGGAAGGAAGAATGAGATTGAAGAGGATGTGGAAGTTGGTTCCAAAGGTAGGAAAAAAGAGGAACAAATGAGGAGAGGAGAGCAGTCAGGTCAGGTCAGGTATGGGAGCATGTGCCAGAACAGCGCGTCGCTGCGTCCACTTTCCGCCGGTACTCCAGGGGCCTCCGTCTGGCCATCCCCCAGGCAGATGCCAGGCCCATCCCCATCTCCTTGAGATGATGGTCAACCTGCTGTAACCATGAGGCACGTGGTCGGCCCACTGGCCTCCTCCACTCATGAGACTCCCTCGCTGAGAGAATCTGGTGAGCAGGATCAGCGTCAGGAAAACGAGCCACATGTCCATACAGCCGCAGCTGACGCTCACGGACTATGCAGGTAACATATCTCATCCGAGTCTCTCTCAGCAACCGCTCGTTGGACACAAAATCCGACCAGCGATAGCCAAGGATTCTCCGAAGAGACCTGGTACCAAAGGAATTAAGTCTCCGTCTCAGATCCTTGGTCAAAGTCCAAGTCTCGCACCCATAGAGCAAGACTGGAAGTACCAAGGACCTGAAGACTCGGACTTTGGTCCTCCCGCACAGGTACCGGCAGCGCCACACCCCATGATCCAGTGAATCCATGACTCCCCAGGCCCGACCCAGACGTCTATTGACCTCCGGCTCACAACCTGCGGAGACATGAATATCACTGCCAAGGTAAGTGAATCTATCCACGACCTCAACATCCTCACCACAAACAGACACAGACAGGACAGCAGCATCCAAGATGTCACCGAAAGCCTGGATCTTTGTTTTGACCCAAGAAATCCGTAATCCCAACGGCTCCGACTCCTCATTCAGCACCTCGAGGGCCCCCAAGAGGATGTCTAAAGTCTCCGCAAAGATGACTGCATCATCTGCAAAATCAAGGTCCGAGATCTTGACATTGCCAAACGATGCACCGCAACTTGATCTCTCCGACATCCTCCCAAAAATCCAGTCCATACAAGTGCTGAAAAGTGTGGGGGCCAGTACACACCCCTGACGAACTCCAGTAACAACTGGAAATAAGTCAGAGATGGTACCACCACACTTCACAGCACTCTCAGTACCAGAGTAGAGTTCAGACATCAGATCGATCAGTTTCGGTGGCACCCCACGAAGACCAAGAATCCTCCAGAGGACATCCCGATTCACTGAATCGAACGCTTTACAGAGATCAACATAGGCTGCAAGCAGCCCCTGCCGAAACTCTCGTCTGCGTTCGGTGAGTACACGAAGTGCAAGGATACGGTCAATCGTTGACCTCTTTGGTGTAAAGCCTGACTGCTCTGGACGCTGGTGCTCAAGCAGATGGTGGCGAACCCTATCAAGAATTATCCGAGCAAAGACCTTGCCCGGCACTGAGAGCAGCGTCACCCCTCGGTAGTTGTTGCAGTCTTGGCGATCACCCTTCCCTTTCCAGAGAGGGACAACAAGGCCCCTCTTCCAGTCAGTTGGGATGATGCCTGTGTTCCAGGCAGAGCACAAAACTGCATGCAACAACACGAGTGCAGCATTTCCACCAGCCTTGAGAAGTTCGGCATGGATGCCACAGATCCCTGGAGCTTTGCCCCGTTTCAACTGGTTCACCGCAGCCCATGTTTCCACAAGCGATGGTGGACCACAGTTGATTCGAGGGTCAGCAACAGGGATTGTAACACCCTTGACGTCCAACTCGACAGCTGGGGGATCAGCCTGGTACAACCGCTCGAAGTAACCGGCCCAGCGGGCCTTCACTTCAGACTCCTCTGTCAAGAGCGTACCACTCTCTGCTCGAACTGCAGTGCTCCGAGGGATGGGCTTGGATGAACGTAATGCGCGAATTCCCCTGTAAGCGGGACGAGAATCACCTGTCCACAGGTGATGCTCTACCCCCTCACAGATTCCTCGCACATAGGCCTCCTTGTCCACCCTCAGTGCACGTACAGTTTTACGCCTCAGCTCCCTGAACAGCTCAGCTCTGCCATTCAGCCTGGCCCTGCGACTCTGGTCAATGGTATCCAGTGTCCCTTGAGAGACAAAATTCTTCTTTGCCCTGCGGTGAACTCCAAGGCATCCACCGGCAACATCAAGGACGGTGGTCTTGAAGGTGTTCCACAACTCTTCAGGACCCCCAAAGCACCCAGACCCCCAAGTGTCCACTCAGCCTGTTCGCAAACTCCTCAGCTACTCTCTCATCCCTGAGCTTGGCAACATCCAGCCTAGGCTGGGATGGTACCATTCTCCAGGATTTAAGGTGCAGCTTTAGAGTTGCTACAACAAGCCTGTGGTCAGTATTGAGGAACTGAGCACTCCGGTAGACCCTGCAGTTCTGGATCATCCTCCAGCGACCGTCAATGAGGACATGGTCAATCTCCTTTGCCACACCGCCAGCGTTGGAATACCAAGTCCAGCGATGAGCTTGCGGGCGCTGAAACCATGAACCAGCCACCCTAAGTCCATGACTTCTTGCAAAGTCAAGGAACTTAGTGCTATTCTGGTTCATAGTTCCTGACCCATGGGGACCAACACACACCTCATAACCATCCCTATCAGTTCCAGTCGATGCATTGAAATCCCCCAAGACTAGAAGTGTATCTCGTCTGGGGCACTGATCAACCACAGACTCGAGTGTGGCGTAGAATGTGTCCTTCACGGTAACATCACTCGCCTCAGTCGGAGCATAAATAGAGACCAGGGAAATGACACCTAAGGAGTGACGAATCCTTAATCTCATAATACGCTCGTTGACCGGTGTTACCTCAATTATCATTGGGGTCAGCTTATTGGACACAGCTACAGCAACTCCTTGGGTATGGTAACCATCAGAGCGACCAGACCAATAGTAGGTGTAACCACCCACCATTATCTCGCCGCAATCCGGTCTCCGAACCTCAGAGAGAGCTGCAACCCCGATGTCCAAACGCTTGAGCTCAGATGATAACAGAGACAGGTGATCATCCTCTCTTAGGGATAGGACATTCCAGGCACCCACCCGAAGGGACCGCCTCAGGTTAACCCAAGGAGACCGCCGTCTGGTGGACGACACCTCAGCACCACTCCGACACACTCTCCCGCAATCTGACCCAGGGATGTTACCCCGTGGTTTCCCTCCTATCAAAGATTGGGGGTCCCGAAGGCTTTGCCCCAATCCCATCATCCGGTGAGCTGCCCTGCGAAGGGAAGCTGCACAGGAGGTACTCCCACGGAGTGGGTTTTCAGATTTTTTTGCGTTTTTGCGTTTTGCGGAATGAAGCGTTTTTACGGTGGCTGGAGTGCAAATCCTGCCACCAACCTCCTAATAAGAAGTAACCCAACTGCAGGAGGACGTCCGCAGACACAGTTGGGCACTAGATATGGATGGCCGTTGGCTCACAATTAGCTCCTCCGCCCTTTGACAGGTTTTGTTTTTAATCCTGCTGGGTGTCCATATCCAAACACCCTCCTCACCAGAAAACCTGGTGGGGGAGACGGTTTAGTCGCCGACAACCCGACCATGGAACAGGTTAGTACAGGTTTACATGGTACCTGTAGCAGGTCACAGATCGAACCTGACCTGACGAAACCTGAGAGCAGTGATCCTGGATTTAGGTAGTTTAATCAGAAGGGGGTTGACAATGGACTGTGTGACCCTGCAGAAACCTGGGGGGTGGGGGTGGGTGGACAAAGAACGGAAAAGCGGAGGGTGCAGACCAGAAAGGAGGCAGTATAAGGCAGAGACCACCAACCTGTCTGTGATGGTGAAGTGATAAGCCCAGAGACTCAGCTTCATCGTGGGAGATTCCAACAATATCAAAGGCTTTCATTTCCACAGCGTCAAGCTGCACAAGATGTCACGGACTATGCAGGAATCAGCCCAGAGGGGAGAGTAATCAAGCTCTCCAATGTAATCTCCCAATCAAGCTCCCCAAGTAATCACTCCATCAAGCTGGGGATGAAAGCCTTGTAGGTGGATAGGAGTTCAGGTGTGCCAAGGAAGGATGGAGGACATCCAGTCAGTGGCTGGCTTTGGAGACCAACTTTGAAATGTGGTTTGCCCAAGAAAGATCATGGCAGATAGTGAGACCCAGGAGTTTGAATGACTAAACTTCCTCAAATGAGTGTTAAGAAAGTAGATAGGAGGGTTTGCCAGATGGTCCTTTTGGAAAGAGATACATTGTAAGAGAGTGAGATTTCATAGATGGGAGAAAAGGAGTGAAATAATTGAAATTGAGCTGAAAGATGATTCAGAAAAGGTAACAAGTTATAGAATGCTTGAAGAGTGTGTGACTCGGCAGAACTTGGGAGGGACAAAGGGTGAAAACAGCAGAGGTGAAAGACCTTATGCAATATGATACTGTATTTGTAAAACCAAGAAAAATGTTAATTAATTAAAAATCCTACCATATTAATTAAGGCAATTATCTGTATGTGATTTGTGCGTGTGTACATCTGAAAATCACAGAAAATAGGGCTGGGCTGAACACCAAATTTTGCATACGTATTGGAAGTACCCAGGTTCAGGTTATGGGTACAAGAAAATTTTCCCCTACCCCTACTGGTGGAGGGGGTGGGGGGACGACATGATTTTCACCTGTACACATGCCACTGTGCAAGTGGTTTGCTGATGCCTGCTGTAGACAACGGGGATTATTACCCATGGCACAAGATATATTTATCCCACATTCCCTACTATCCCCCCCCCCCAACTCCACAAGACTACTTTGTTTCTATTAACACCAAATATAATCATTGCAAAGATGGTACCTTCAGAATATATAAATATATATATATATATATATATATATATATATATATATATATATATATATATATATATATATATTTTGCACATTTGTAAGGTATTAAGTATGCTTATTGGGACAGAGAAAAAGAAGATAACAAAAGAAAACTCGAAGGGCATTTGGTAGAGCGCATAACTCCGCACTGTAATTCCTGATCCACGAGAACATATACCTGGCACAATACATTTTTGAAATATCATGCTATCTATCGTTTTTGAGCCCTATCTCTTAAGGTGAAGAATCAATTAAAAAATTTGATTAGTCTGATCCGGATTCGGATCTTCACCATAATCGAATCAATTTGTCGTGGTGACACACCCAATGTGTCCAGCAAGTTGCATCCAAATCCGTACACAACTTTTTGAGATATCGTGCTATATATCGTTTTTGGCCCCATCTCTCAATGGTTAATAATCACTTTAAAAATTCTAGTAGTCGGATCCGGATCCGGATCTACACCAAAATCTTATCAGTTTATCCTTGTCATACACCCAACCAGTCCACAAAATTTCATCCGGATCCGTCCACAACGTTATGAGATATGCTGCACACAGACAAACAGACAGAAAGAAAGGGGTGAAAACATAACCTCCTTCACCTTCGTTGGCAGAGGTAAAAAAAAAAAATCATTCTGCAAGTGTCTGTTTATACAATGCATTCACGTGTGTGAGCATGCACACATACACATACACATGCGCACACAAACACAAAAACAAACACAAACACATGAACATTCCATTAAATGGTCCCCAAAGGCCGTCAAGGTGAAATGGTACAATGATGACACAAAAGGAAAAGGAAGCAGACTTATGAATGGAGACTGAAAAAGTAGGAAATAAATATACTGATATTTACAAGTATACAGCATGTGCTTGTGCATAAATTCTCACTGTTGTAGATGGCCAAAGCCATGTTTGCCTCTGGCATGGTGGCAGCAAAAAATAATATAGAGATACAGTGGCCTGCAAAAGTTTTAACGCCCCACCACCTCCAACGTTTTCAGATTTTGATGCCACCTGAGCATATTTGATGAAGCTTTCAAATCAAACTTAATATATAAAGTCTTCAATAACTACTACAAAGTGATAAAGCTAAAAAGTACAGATAAAATGTGAATAAGTTGGATTAGCAGTGAAAATCAGATGGTTCTCAGTTGCATAAGCATTCAACCCCATTGCCTAATTAACCCTAAATCACTTCAGGAGCAAAATATTTGTTTGAAAGGTTGCAGAATAAGTGTAATAGGTTTCACCTGTACATAATCAGTGGTTTAACTTGAAAAATTAAGATCCCCCACTTATCTAAGGAGTTTTAAGGTGCAACTCACTTGTTCAACCAATAAGGCAAACATGAAGACCAAGGACCTTTCCAAAGAAGTCAGACAAAATGGTGGAGAAGCACTGGTCAGGAGAGAGTTATAAGATCACATTTCAAAGTCACTCATTAGCCTTTTGATTTCTGTGAAATCGATCATTAAGACGTGGAAGACGTACAACCCAGGAGGAGGAGATTGGGACCATACTCTGTGCAGAGCGTTGGTGCTGCTTAAGCAGTCTCCTCGGCTATTGGGCACAATCCTGGACGGGTCACCACTCCGACACAGGATACCAGCATGCTGGCTCTCATTTTGCCGACCTCGGGAGGATGACAGGTCGAGTTAACTCCACCCAGTATTAATTCAACAGTCAAGGGGGACTTGAACTCAGGACCCTAGGATCCAAAGCCCGCTACTCCTAACCATTAAGCCAACACCAAGCATATACCACCCAGACTCTATCTAGATTGGGTCACCCATTCAAACTCTGCAGCCGGGCAAGCAGGAAATGGGTTTGGGGTGTCGCTGTCAATCCAACAGTGACGTTGAAAGATCTGCAAGGATCTATGTCTGAAATGGAGGTCAGTGTTCATCAATCAACAATATCCCATTCCCTTCACAAAGCTGGCCTCCATGGACAGGTGGCAAAAAAGAAGTCATTACTGAAAAAGATGCACCTAAAAGCTGGCATGGAGTTTGCAAAAAAGCATCTTAATGATGCTGCAGGCATGTGGAGAAAAGTTTTGTGGTGAAAAGAGACAAACATTGAACTTTTTGGTTTAAATTCAGTGTTTCATCTGGTGCAAGCCGAACGCTGCACATCACCCAGTCAACACTATCCCTATTGTCAAGCATGGTGGTATAAGCCTGGTGTTGGCCTCGTGGTTAGGCTGGCGGCTTGGGATCCTAGGGTCCTGAGTTCAAGCCCCATTGGCTGCTGAATTAATATACCAGGGGCTTGACTCAGTCTGTCATCCTTCTGAGGTTGGCAAAATGAGTGCCAACTTGCTGGTCAGACACGAATCTGAAACTGGGTAAGAGATTCACATTTTAGCAGGACAATGAACTGAAGTACGAAGCTAAAGCCACACCGGAGTGGCTGAATAAGAAGAAAATAAATGTTCTTGAGTGGCTCAGTCAAAGTCTTGACTTGAACCCATTTAACATTTATGGCGAGACTTGAAGATTGCAGTCCATCGACGATCCCCATTAAACTTGGCAGAAGTAAAGCAATTTTCAAATGAAGAATGGGAAAAGATTTCAGCATCTCACTGTGCAAGGTTTGTGGAGACAGACCCCAAAAGACCCAGCAATCATTGCTGCAAAAGGTGCTTCTCCCAAGTCCTGACATGTTGGGCTGAATACTTTTGCAACGAGTGAATTTTGATTTGTACATGTTTTTTGCAAGTATTCCTGGCATGTAACTCCTTTCAATTATAACAATGTTTTGTATGATCTCCACAGTTATGAATAAAAAAAAGTTTATTTGGAAAAATGTCTCTGCATAATTCGTAATTCATCTAAATGTGACATTATTGGTCGGGGTTGAATACTTTTACAGGCCACTGTATTTAAATATATGGATGGATAGATTGATAGAAAATAATAATAGGATTTACATAGGATATTTTGCCTCTGGAAACAAGGCACTGAAAGAAAGAGAAATTGTGAGAAAGAGAGAAAGAAAGTGGGGGAGGGGTGAAAGAGCAAATGGAGGTGCTGCCTTTGAGGCGTTCAATCCACATTACACTTTTAAAAGAAAAACTCCAACAGCACTGCCATCCTCGCAGAACTGTCTCTGGAGATCCTTCATCATAGTTTTTTTTTTTTTTTAATCACTCTGCGACCTCACCGGCAACACCCTCCATGACTGGTTTAGGTCCTGGACAAGACCGAGCCCGTATAGCCTCACGATCTCCAGGGTTAGCCAAGGCTCATGGAATACTGAGGGCTTGGATAGAGAAGGAATGGTATGGGAGAATATTTTGCTGCAGCGATCATTTTTGACAAGTAACAGGTTATAGAGAGATACACCGAAACAGCATTGAGCCAACTACTACTCTGCAGATGATGGTCCTGGTTTATGAGCGCAGATAAATCTCTTCACACACACAAACTCGGGAATCCACCAACATTCTTCTTCTCAATATCAACCTGCATGAGCACGTCTCTGTGATATCATTTGGACACTTGTGTATAACCCGAAAATCCATACTTCCAACAGAAACCTGGCAGCTAGGAGCCGAAGCCGCATAGGCAGCATTGGGGCTCAGTAGGGAGAGGGTGCAAGTTTTGAAAACGGTTTGGCAGGTGGTGTTAGAGATGGACAGGTTAAGAGGGAGAGCAGAAACCAAAGCAGTTTCATGTTTCTAAGTGCACAATCTGCAGGCGTTATCCAACCTGTAATAAATCCATACCATTCCAAATGGTTCATTGTGAACATAGACGGAGCATCGAGTGAGGAGAAAGAGGAAGCGATGGCTGCAATAGCCACTCGAAAAGTTGATATGGAGATGGATAGATAGATAGGTAGATACAAAGAAAGATACATACATACATACAAGCCGGTAGGCGGACAGTCGACTACCCAATAGAACCTGACGCGGTGGGCCCGTTCGATGGGGAATGACCTGAGGATTAAGCACAATAAAATTCATGATTTTCAAAAATTCAAAAAAAAAAAAGGCTTCAAGGGTTAATGCTGCAGATTGTTTTTTCGTTAAAATACCCCACATTTAGAGGTTTTTCGGCCGTTGCTTGGCAACGGAGGGGTCCGTAGCAACGGTTCTTTCTCACATATAACTAGGACATACCATGAACCTACCATACCAGTTTCATGTATATCTGACTCATAGTCTCTGAGATATAATGAACTTCGTTTTTTATTGTTTTCGACCAGGGTTCATTCAAAGTCTATCTTCTCCGACAGTTTTCATAGGATCCGGCTGGAAATTTTTGACAATATGGCTGAATGTACTGCCCACAGTCGCTCGTGGCCCGATTTTTGATTTTCGAAAAAATTAATTTTTTATGATTTTTCAAAAATTTCAAAGTCCCGTTGCTAGGCAATGGTGGTGTCCATAGCAACGGTTCTCATTTGCACACAACGAGGTCATGGTATGAACCTATCAACCAAGTTTCATCGAAATCGCCATTGTATTAACGGAGCACTGGACCGAACAGAGGGGCAGACAGACAAACATATCGACGGAAATACTGATAAAAAGGGTAGAACAAATAAAAAAAATTTTTTTTTTCCGACGACATCGACTACCCAACAGACAAACATAGACGGAAATACTGATAATCAGGGTAGACTAGATTGACTACCCAACATATCAACGGAAATACTGATAATAAGGGTAGACGAGATTGACTACCCAACATATCGACGGAAATACTGATAATAAGGGTAGACTAGATTGACTACCCAACATATCGACAGAAATACTGATAATAAGGGTAGACTAGATTGACTACCCAACATATTGACGGAAATACTGATAATAAGGGTTGACTAGATTGACTACCCAACATATCGACGGAAATACTGATAATAAGGGTAGACTAGATTGACTACTCAACATATCGACGGAAATACTGATAATAAGGGTCGGAAAAAAAAAATCTCAAAATTTTTTTTTTTTTTTTCGACTAGATCGACTCCCCAACATGCATGAGCCAACTTCCACATTGATACTCTGTGTTGTATCACCAATACCTCTGCATGCCCCATTTCCATCTCTCCAACAAAAAAAATTCCAAAGTGTTTTACCAGGTTTGCTGCAGTTAATGTCAACTAAGCCCACTCAGCCAAGGTATGACACTGAGGCAAGTACTCATCCAAAATCCGATTGGACAAAAAATGTCTTGATCAGTGTGATCAATACATGCATGGAGTGACCATGCAAATAAGCCTGGTGTTGGCTCAGTGGTTAGGGTGGTGGCTTTGGATCCTAGGGTCTTGAGTTCAAGCGCCGTCAGCCACTGAATTAATACACCAAGGGGTTGACTCAGCCTGTAATCCTTCCGAGGTCGGCAAAATGAGTACCAGTTCCAGTGTGTGTACTGGTAGAGGGGCACTGCATCAGCGACACAGTCACGCTTCAAGAAATGATAGCTACTCTGGCAGCTAAGCTGCCATACGACCACACACACACACCATGCAAATAACAGTATTCTGCATCCTCAAAAAATGGATTGTTTTGTGGAGAAATGAGTAAGTTGCACATTTTTGAAGTCTGATGACAAGGTCTATGACATTTTTTTAAACACCAATTGTGGTCTCTGAAACAATGACAAGATCCTAACGAAATAGTGCAATACATGAGAAATGGCAGGGAATCCCAACTGTAATCTATCAAAAAGTGGTACAGTAGCAGATGGGAGAGGAAATATTAAGGCTGCCATTCAGTCAAAGGGATGACTTACTGGATTACAAATGGTGAAACATGCAGGTTTTGTGGATATTGTGCATCCTTTTGCTTTATGTTAGCATAAGTATATAATATAAAAAAAACATGGCGATTAAAAAAAAAAACATTTTCCTTAAAATATGTAGTTTAGCCAGTTGCTGAATGGGCATCTTGCATCATACAAATTCCTTCCTTGGCACACCTAAACACCTGACCACATAGAAAGCTTTCATCTACAGCCTGATGGAGTACTGCTCTCCCCTCTGGGCTGGTGCTCCTGCCTCCCACCTTTCTCGGCTTCACGCTGTGGAAACCAAGGTATTTGAGATTATTGGAATCTCCTACAATGAAGCTGAGACTATGGGCCTGTCACTTTCCCATCACAGACAGGTTGGTGATCTTTCTGTCTTCCACCACCTCCTTTCTGGTCTTATAGCCTTTGCTCTTTCCATGCTTTGCACACATGGTCCAAGGTGCACATGGTCCACCATCAACCCTCCCCCCCCCCACCCCAATACGTGTAGCTCCTGGTGAAACTCCCAACATCCAAAATCACTGCCCACCTCCACTCATTTGTTCATCTTTTTTAACCACCTGTGGAAGCAACTCCCACATTCTCTTCACTCCCATTCTTCCCTCAAGTTTTGAAAACAGCTGTTCACCACCATCTCAGATCATCCCCCATCCAAAACCATGATATTTTGTACCTATGTTAACTCCCCACCTCCACCTTCTTCTTCGAAATTTCCAGTTTTTACTTCCTGAGAGTTTGCTTCTGTATCTATCTTGTCCACCCCATGTGTTCTCCCCTACCCCTCATCCCTCCCCAAACGCATTATTTGTCCTTGACTCCCTCTATTTTAATCCTTCAACCCTGTTGTTGGTATTTCCCCATTCTTTCTATTATTCCTTTTGTTCTGTTGCTTTCTGATCCGTTCAGTATTCTAGCCTCTTCCATGAGCCTTGACTGTGTACAAAAAAACCAGTTATGCACGGAGAAAAGATCCTTGTGAAAAATGAAAAAAATGACAATATGTAAATGAAGCATTATGTTGGGCATGTCATTTCATTTGGGTGCCAAACATTATTTTAAAATGAAAAAAGATATCACGAATTAATCGTAAAAAAATCAACAAAATAATATTTTTTTGCAATACTATAACAAAAAAAGAAACAAGACATCAACAAGACAAAACAATAAACAATATAATAACACCAGAGTAGTTGTCTTAAAAATTAAAACTAATTGCCCACTGAATTTAGCAAAAATAACACCGCAACACAAATATATTTATGTTCTATTAAAACTCAGTCGCACATCTTAAATCAGCACAACATGGATGTCACTGTGGGTGTTCAGGCCCAAAGCGAATTAATCTGCTCTTCAAGACAAATCCACACATAGGGTAAAGTGTTAGAATTCCTTGCCTCATGATTATCATAATAGTAACATTATGTATTTTTAAAGGTTAATTTAAATATGAAGTCGAGAACATATGAGGTGTGTTTAAATATGATGGTCTCATAATTCATAAATCCCAAATTCATGAATGAATCCTGACAATTGCAAACGTTATTTAAGTGGTGTTTACCACGTCAATTGACATGTATCCATGCAATAGATTAGGCATGGTGTGTCATTGGTGGCGTTGTACTTGTACACTGGAAAATGACTTCTTCATCTTGAATGCACAATACACTATCATCAAGTTTTTGTATTTGAGTTTGCAAACTCCTGTGGATATTAATTGCTAGCTGATGCAGTGTGTGGCGAGTCAACCACCGATGTTCAAAACGGTTGGAGTTGGATGCAGAAGTTTAAAGAAGGATGTAAAAGCAGCGAAACTGAACATCATTCCAGATAACACCGAGCAAACCCTTCACTGAATAACATTCAGTGGGGTGGTAATATTGGTGATGAGAAATCACATAATAACAGTGGACAAAATCATCATGACCACAGACACATCAAATGGTTCTGTGTATATGATTTTGCACACTGATCACAAAATGTCAAATGTTTCTGCACGCTGGGGGCTGGAGATACTCACATATGACCAAAAGCTATACGATTATCCTTGTCTTAGAACATGGTGACAAGGACTGTAGAAAGTGGAGGACAGTTTGTGAACACCATTGTGACTATGGATGAAACATGGATGCCCTTCTTTAACCCAGAAAACAAAAGGCAGTTGACATAGTGGAAGTATTCAGACTCACAAACAAAAAATGAATTTTGTGCACAGGCATCAGCCAAAGAAGATTATGGTGATCATATTTTGGGATGCTCGTGGCATTATTCTCACCAATTTTGTTCCAAAAGGGACAAGTGTGTTATGGGTAATATTAAGCATATGAACTGGTAACATTAAGCGTGTGAGCTGTTGGAAAAACTGTCTGTCAGCCATGCAGAAGAAACGTGTGCAACTTGCACAGTAAGGGATTCGCTTCCACCAGGAGAATGCCCCCACCATATGGGGCCACTCAGGTGCAAGAATTGTTCAAAGAGCAGCAAAATGAAGTGATCGCACATCCACCACCTTCATCAAACCATGCTCACAGTGACTTTTGGTTATTTCCAAAAATAAAAGATAGCTTTCACAGTCGCAACTTCTCCTTCAGATCTTGGGTTGGCATCAGTGACTTATCAGGAAGTTCTACATAACCCTGAAAAAGCTTTGCTTTAACATTCACATCACGGGTGGACAGGTGCCAAAAGTGTATAGCACTCCTCAGAGACTATTTTGAGAAGCGAAGTGTGAGGGTGTGTCGTTTTTTAAGTCTTACATGTTTTTTGAAATCAATTAGAAGACCTTCATATTTTAATGGACATCCAATTATACAACAGCAATGCTTTGCATGATCGTACTTTTGGCATATTTTTACATTGTCTGTTGTCCACCTCAGATTTGCTTGAAGTTATAATCTATAGTACAAAGCAGAAATGGTCTGCTTGTTTTTTTTCTAACTCCACTTCTAATTTTTGGCCAATTTTACCTTAAGTTGGCAGGCATATCTATGGCTCATTGGGAGTGTCCTAATGTGGTTGGCAACACTATCTGATCATTGTGGGGGGAGAATATGCTCTTCATGAAGTAAAGGTAAAACTTTCATGAAAACATTATTAAATTTTCATAACAAAAAGTTTGAGGTACTTGATTGATTTGATGTAATTTACAATAACCTTTTTCTCAAATCTCTGTGTAATATCAAGTAGAGTCATCAAATGCAAACTATGCCATTCATGAATAAATGGGATGAAGGTTTCCAATCTTCAAAACTGTCACTGTCTTCATTTCCTTCTCATCAGTCAACAGTATTCTCTATTTCTTCAGGTATATGCGACTTTCCTCATTAACATCAGAAAGGTCCACCTACAAGGTTGTCATCCACAGCTTGATGGTGTACTGCTCTCCACTCTGGTCTGGCTCCCCTGCCTCACATCTTGCTCAGCTTGACACCATGGAAACCAAGGCCTTAAGGATTAGTGGAATCTCCCATTATAATGAGTATATGGGTTTATCACTTCGCCATTACAGGTCCACTGGTCTCTCTGTCTTCTACCACCTACTCTTTGGTGTTGCACCCTCTGCTCTTTCCATCCTTTGTCCCCCCCCCCAAGGTTTCTGCAAGGCATACATGGTCCACCAACCCCCTTCTGGTGAAACTACCTAAATCCAGGATCACTGCTCACCTCCATTCATTGGCTTCTCTTTTTTCCCACCTGTGGAGCCAGCTTCCACATTCTCTTCAATATCATTTTTCCCTCCAGGTCTTCAAGACAGCTGTTCACGACCATCTCAGGCCATCCCCCATCCACAACCATTATATTTTATATCCCCATTAACCCTCTCGAAGCCCACCTCTTTCTGGGTTTCTGGTTTTTACTTCTACTTCCATGAATGCGAGTTTGCAACTGTATCCATCTTGTTCATCCACTGTGTCCTCCCCTTGCTCTCATTCTTCCCCACATCCCATATTTCTCCAAATCCTCTTCTATTTTGTCCCTCAATCCTGCTGTTGGTATGTCCCCCCTCTCTTTCTGCTGTTCTTTTTGTTCTGCTGTATTCTCATTCATTCTGTGTTCTCACTCCTCCAAGATCCTCGACACTGGACACAAAAAAGCTCTGAGGGGAGCATGCAACAAAATTGGCCATAGTTTTTTATTTTTCATATGGACAAAGTTGTGTGGTACTCCTACCATACAGGTTGATAATTATTCTCCAGATATAATCAATTTAGCCACAAAATAGTTGTGCAAAAATAACTTCTGAATGAAATTGTGGGATCTGATAATTTATATCATGATCATATCACATCGCTTGGAGCCATGATGATTAGATGTTACCAGCTTTTGAATCACGTTCACTTTCACTCACTGCTGGCCACCTCTATAATGTCATCCAAATATATTTTTCACCCCTGCTAGCAAATGGCGGTGTGATGTTACAGAGAGGTAATAACTTTGGACGCAAGTGAGTACCAGAAGACATGTGAACCACGATGTACATTTCCATGCCATGCTACGGTCTTGTGATGATTGCAGACAAGCAATATCAAACAGACAAAGATCATGTAATGTCATCTGAGAAAAACTACGATAAAGAAATAATTTTACAAGGAGAGAAGTTAGCCAAGCATTGGTAGAGGACCAGTGAAGGAAATATAAATTTCCTGCTACGATGTTTTGTATTTTTATTATTTATCTTCAATACTCCCATGAGGAAACATTTTATTTTTCTTGACAAGAAGTTTGGTACATCTGGGTATCATATGAATGCTGCAGTAACTCCTTATGACTTTAATGCACTGTGGACTTTGAATTGCTCTCTCTCTCTCTCTCTCTCTCTCTCTCTCTCTCTCTCTCTCTCTCTCTCTCTCTCTCTCTCTCTCTCTCTCTCTCTCTCTCTCTCTCTCTCTCTCTGCTGGTTGCATCATTGGTTGGAACGTGGCTATGCCGCTGATGCAGTGTCTCCCTAACCAGTACACTGCTGACCTCGGAAGGATGATAGGCTGAGTCAACCTCCTGGTGTATTTTTAATTCAGCAGCCAATGGGCTTGAACTCAGGACCCTAGGATCCCAAGCCACCACCCTAACCACGAAGCCAACACCAGGCTTGCCTAGTTGCTGTAGCAATATCTTGGATTGACTTCCCACATATGTAATAAACTTCCTTCAAACCAACTCAGTTCATGAGATTTAGGCACCGTGCTGTGCTGGAGTTCACAGCCTGGTGGATCTTTGTTCATAATATGGTTCTGGCAGGGTTTGACATATTTGTGAAAGGTGGAAAATTATTTTAGTGAAGGATGTCTACCATTTCTAGCAAAGAGTGCAGAACAAGGGCTGTATGTACAATAGATATAGCAATACCTAAACTAGTGCTACTTGTCTTCGAAAGCTGTGACAGTGATTGAACATCCAAATGTTTTTCCATTGTGTAGAAGCTAAAAGAAAATGCAATTAAGAAACATTTTATTTAAATATGCACACAATATATGAGATATCCTTTGCACAAATTTGGAAAAGTTGGTGGAGTCAGTTTCCTTTTGTCATTTACTTGTCTAACTCTGTAGTAGATGGGTTCCGAGTGCAGACACAATTAAACTAAACGAGGCATTGACCTCACAGGAATGCAAAATGAAAAAGCAAATCATGCTAAATAAATATTATTGAAAGTCTTTCCTTACAATATGCACTTATTACAAAACAATTTCACCAAGGTTCAAATTGTGAAGAAACCTGCAATGCAGACCATCTTGAATGAGTGAGTACCAGCTTGTGATTCAATTTTCAGGTTGGTTTTGGAATGACATTGCATGTTAGGGAAGAAGAAAATCTACTATATAAATGGCAGTCCTTCTGTCCGTGTCTGTCTGTTTTTTTGTGACGAATAAGCTCCTAGACCAGTGAACCGATCTTGATGAAACATTACACATATATAGAACTAACATTCAGCTCCAGGATGAGCTAAGTGGCTCTCCATAAAAATGAAAAAAAATATATTAAAAATATATATATATATATATATAAATAAAATAAATAAAATTTCCATTAGAAAAAAAAAATGGCTTTCGAATAGTGCGCCGGCGTATTAATCATAACAAAAGGCTTCATGGTTAAAAACGCTAGGGTTTTTTGAAATACAAAATGTTCGTATTCGTTGACTTTTTAAACATACACATTCTCCTCCTGTTATTTGAATTCTCGAACTGCACGCGCACGGCAACAGCTAACTGCTGATCGATCTGCTCATGAAAGAGCCAGGCAAGCCATAAAGGGGGTTTAGGGAGACAATTGATAAAGGGAAGATAAATGATGTGAGTGAGTGAGGGCCAGCGGGCCTGTGTGTATGGAGTGAGTGAGGGTCAGCGGGCCTGTGTGTATGGAGTGAGTGAGGGCCAGCGGGCCTGTGTGTATGGAGCGAATGTGGTATGCATGGTGTGATGAGTGATTGGGGGGAGGAGTGATTCCCACCCAAGTGACGCAGGGGTCAGAGTAATGTGAGTTAGTGGGTTAGTCAAATTGACAAAAATGGAGGTCGCTTTGCTGTTGGTGCGAATGTGGGCTCGAAACCCGTTTGGAGGGTGCAGGAGTCCTGTTGACGGGCTGGGAGCGTGGCTGCGAACGGTGAGTATCGCTTAGTGGGCACAAAATAGGGCAAATTTCCCGGGTATTCCCGGGTACTTCAGCTAGTTAGATAATAAAGTTGCAAATATTGAGGCCAAGATGGTGAGATGGGCTCAGTTTTGAAAATCAGCATTCATTTGAAATTCTATTTCTTCAAGAACTAGAGAGTTCAGAGAACACGATACCCCAATCAGTGTTAAGTATATACTTCAATTACAATAAAGAATGATTTAAAAGATCGTTAAAAAAAAATCTGGAAGTTTAGCGCTTTTGAAGAAGTCTTAAACACCACCCTTATCCACTGTAATAAGATGCCGTTGAGCCGTAGTTTGGAAGATTGAGGCTTTATTGATCACCATATAAGGCAGCATCAATCAGCATCATACATAGCTATATACAGTATACCTGGTGTTGGGTTAATGGTTAGGGTGGTGGGCTTGGGATCCGAGGATCCTGAGTTCAAATCCCACTCGGCTGTTGAATTAATACCATGTTGGGTTAACTCTGCCTTTCATCCTTCCGAGGTCGGCAAAATGAGTGCCAGCTTGATGGTATCTTGTGTCAGAGTGGCAACTCATCCAGGATTGTGCCCAATAGCCAAGGAGACTGCTTTGGCAGCAACAATGCTCTGCACAGAGTATGGTCCCAATGGATGGATGGATGGATGGATAGCCATATGCAGTGGCCTCTTCTTCACCCTCATACGATACCATCTCACATGCCACAACCTCTCATGCTATGTCAATATACTGTATAGCATGGTTCATTTAAGTATTATGAAAGCGATTTGTGTTTTAGTGTTCACATTTATGATTGAATATCAATAAATGTTTAAAGAGGTTTTAAAGGCATGTAAATAAATTAATAAATGTTTTACTGCCATTTTACCCAGTGTCTATTACATCACCCTATCTATCGAGCACATTACATTAGTTGTTCGTGCCTGTTGTACATGTCCATTATAACATCCTTCAAAACAGTAAGTTTACTCTTTGGAATGATTTTCAATTTTGTTTGACGGCCAGGCAGGCAGAGAGAGTAAAAAAATTATCCCTCTCCTCTCTGCACATGTGCAGTCGGAATGAATTCAGAGCCAAAGTACGGAAAAACGGCAAATTTGTCTTCCTTTTAATTTCATGTTCCAATTTGTGTTCAAAATATAACATTTGATTTCAATAAGTTGTTCCTCAATCTTAAAATGATAATACAGACAGATGAACATGAACCAGTTGCTTAACCCCACTCTTTGCTTCATGTACATGGGGTAATAACAGTATAAGCAGTGACCACATTGTTTGAGTGTCTGAAATTGAAATGTCACTGTGTGTGTGTGTGTGTGTGTGTGTGTGTGTGTGTGTGTGTGTGTGTGTGTGTGTGTGTGTGTGTGTGCACTGTCATGTGCAGTGAGTTCACAGAGAGCAGAGAAATTTTTATCTAAGTTTGTGTAGCAGTCTCCCCAGAGCTCTCACAGCAAGCCAAAAACAATATCGTTTTCCATAAACTTCAGATATAATCACACAAACAAACACTTTGTGCATGTACCTTTTATAAGGGGGCATCCATAATGGGCTTTCAACTCGAGGGTGCACTGCTTAGGGAAACCAATTCCAGCTTCACGGAACATTGTTCTTTCAACATGATGTTCAACATATTATGTATGTGGTGTTCTTGCAGTCTGACATGGTGAATGGTAGAACTGGTGGAAATGGTCCATTATTTTTATTTACATGGATGACAAATGTTACGTTACAATAAACAAAATCAAGAAATATGTATGTATGTATGCATGTATGCATGCATGGTGTTTGCTTAATGGTTAGGGTGGCGTGCTTGGGATCCGAGGGTCCTGAGTTCAAATCCCGCTCAGCTGTTGAAATCATACCAGGTGGGGTTAACTCGACCTGTCATCCTTCCGAGGTCGGCAAAATGAGTGCCAGTATGCTGGTATCCTGTGTCGGAGTGGCGACCCGTCCAGGATTGTGCCCAATAGCAAAGGAGGCTGTGAAGGCAGCACCAACGCTCTGCACAGTGTACGGTCCCATTGAATGGAGAAATATATATATATATATATATATATATATATACATATTCTGTTTTTAAAGGAGAAGAGGGCACTTCCAACCAAAAGTAAAAAACTAGATTGACTCCGCTAATTTGAGCAAAAAAGCGAGAGCAGACCCGGTGTCATCGCAACGTTTCACCGGCTTCACAGCTGACTTCCAGTGTGACCACTCCTCATTTTCATAAATGCCAAGGTGAGCCAATGAAAAAAGCCAAGAATTCACAAGGTTCGGGAATGCGATGATAATAGAAAACTTATACGCCAAGAAAACCTATAGAAAACCAAGACGCCATGGTGAACAACGAATAGCCAAGATCTTGTGAAAAAAGCCGAGTGGTCACACTGCTGACTTCATCAGGTCTATTGTGCCTGATAGAACTGGTAGAAATCGTCCGCTATTTTTATTCACTTTAATTTTAATAAAATAACGAGACGACCCATGAACCCGTTGGGTTCCCGTTGTGACAGCGGTTGATGAAAAAAATCATTGCAAGAAAAAATAAGATAGCTCCAGCGAACTATACCGCTGAGGTTGTTTGCATTGATCAAATACTCCCGAAGAGTACTTGACTGAATCGGGAATTGATTTTTAATAATTTTTTTCATTGCCCGATTTGAATGAAACTTGATACTGCACACCGCAGTCGAATGGTAAGTAAGGTGGCCCTAAAATTTTTGCGCTATCGTGTACCGTTTCAGCTGTATTTCAAGAACATATATATATATATATATATATATATACATACATACATACATACATACATACATACATACATGATGAGAGTTCTAGTAATATATAGATGATTTAAAAGATTGTTAAAAAAAAATCTGGAAGTTTAGTGCTATTGAAGCAGCCTTATGCACCACCCTAATACACTGTAATAAGTGTTGCCGGCAACCCTTATTTTGATTCTGCAACCACCCTTAGTTGCTAAATCATAGTGGAGGATATATATATATATATATATATATATATATATATATATATATATATATATATATATATATATATATATATATATATATATATATATATATATATACTAGCGATACCCGTGTACATGCACGGGATAGCAGTACAACATAACTGGTAGCAGACAACAGACTGTACACGGGGAATAACAAAAATACGCATTGTGCAAAATGCAAGTGGTACTATGGAATGCCAAGACTTCCCAAACATTGTCGGCATGTCAGCTAAGTGCCACAGCAATTTCATCGGGATTGTGCGACGGCGAGCCGAGTTTTTAGTGTGCAAGCTTGGTATTATAATAGAGATATATATGTATCTTTATATAAATATATATTATATGTATAAACAGTAGACGAGGCGCAAGTCGGCAGCGTGTAACTCGTCACTTTGCCTAAGTCGGCAGCGTCAAAAAGTCCCGAATTTATCTCATGTTAAATTCCTTTGAATAAAGGGTCATCCCTCTGTAAGTCGTCATCTCTAAGTCGTCACTTCATCTAAGTCGTCAGATGTTGTCCGTTCCCGCGTAATGGAAACTCAAGTAAATTAGCACTCCTAACTCGTCACAGGGAACTGCTACCTCGTGAGAAGCCCAATTTCATGGAATCGTGATGCTCGCTCATTGGTTTACAGCATCAGTGATAGGCTATTTATAACTGTGTACACACGTTGATCGCATTGCAGGCAGGACAATGGCGACTAAGCGTAAGCTTACAACTAAAACCTACCAAGAAAAATACGACATTATCCAGTTTTGCGAGGCAAACCCACTGATGAAGAAAACAGCCATAGCTGAGAAGTTGGACATCAAACGGCAGACATTGAATGATATCTTGAAGAATAAGGGCAAGATATTTGGACAAGTGGAGAAGATCGAGAGTCCGGTGGTAAGTGTGAAACGCGTGAAATGTGTGTCCTTTGAAGATGTCGATGACGCGCTCATCATCTGGTTTCGGCAAATGTCGGCTCAGCCAAATATTCGGTTGGACGGTGAAATGTTGCTGCTGAAGGCACGTAAATTCGCTGCGGACCTCGGGCATGATGATGCTGAGACCTTGCCGATGCAATGGATAGACAGATTCAAAGTGAGGTGGGGAATCGGCAAGGTCAAGAGGTGCGGCGAATCAGGCAGCGTGGATTCGCCGATACTGTCTGGATGTGATGCGCCGATACTGTCTTTTGGTGGAGGATTGCCCAGACAACATCATGGAATACAATGACCGGTTTGAGTCCCTTCTCATGCACCAGATGCCCAAGAGTTTGAGGCAGTCAAACATAACGGATTACTTCGCGAAGGAGTAAAGGATCAATCGAGCTTCGTGTTGAAGTCTGATCATGGTTTTATATTGGCTTGTTTTGTACATTACCGCACTCACTTACACATTGGCATTGAGTGGAAATCATCACCATGATGACTGTGTGTCATGTAATTTGTCACCATACCATCACCGATGGTATATGAGTTGTCTTACAGTTGTTCATTATCTTTACTTTTGATAAACTGATTCATGAATTCCATCTTTGCTTGATCACTTTCCAACTCACCAATGAACCCCCACCTATGCCCCGAGGATTGTGTTTTCCTTTTGGTTCAATAGCTGGCTCTCACACATATGTGTCCAGGCCACGCGCGACTTCATCCTTCACCCCACAATCATCATGAATGTTCGCATACGCGTAAGTCGTCACTTTTTTCTCGGTCCCGATGGTGACGACTTACGCCAAGTCTACTGTATATACATACATATATATATTTATAATATATATATAATATATATTTATAATATATATATATATATATATATATATATATATATATATATATATATATATATATATATACACACATACATACATATAATATATAACATACAAATATATATATATATATATATATATATATATATATATATTTATATAATACATATATATATATATATATAAATATATAATACATATATAATATATATTATATATATATATGGGTCAAGAAAAGGGAAGGATAAATGTGGAGAAAGAGAAAGGAAACCAGAGGTTGGGTAATGTGCGAATGTGGTACAACTACATTTACCAGTCAAAAAATAAGAATGCACCTCCAACAGGTGAATGACAAATGTCAGGAATCAATGAATTACATAATCAGTTTCGCAAATTGGTAACTTTTGCACATGATTGTTTGTACATTACTTGAGAAGGGCTGAGCCTAGAAGTCAGTGGTAAATGTGCCAAGTCCTCATAAATTGGCCGTTCACATTTTCATGATGCTGGATTGGACTGAGACCGATAAACAAGAGCAAATATGTGAATTCCAGGTGAAGGTCTTCAAAGCATTACTGTATCACTTGGTTGCTACAAATGACAGCAATGTAAAACTGAAAGCTCTGATCATTTGGTGGATACATGAAGCAGCATGAAAACATAAACCTTTGTTCATCAGTCATTGGATGTGACCTGACCTTGTGATGGGATCAGAGATCCCAAACCTCAGCATGACACATTCAGCTTTTTCTAGTCGAAAGCTCATGGAAGAGCTGTTATTATTGCTATTTTGATTATATGGAGGTGTCAAGATCCATGGAAAAACAGAGCAAGAGGACAAAGCATCCAACAAATTGGGGCAAAGGGGAATCAAATGGATGGAAAATGCACAGATGCACCTCAGCATGAGGAGAAAGATTGCAGATGACAGGGGGGCAGGGTCATAGTGGGTGTACAATAGCTCAGAGTTAGAAATGGGAGGCCAAGAGGTGGTGGCAGACAATTAATTTGAAGGCCTGAATGGAAGAGCACAATACAACAAACTGAGGAAAATGGTTGGAAGTGAGTGAAGAGGGAGATGAAAAAGTGGAGGGTGTGCATGAAAGGGAATACGAAGTGAGGTATAAAAGTGAACATTTTCCTTATTGAAATTTGTAGCAAATAAGCTGCTTGAAATGACGATATACATTTTCAGTTTCATCTATAAATGTCATTTTAAGGTGGTTAAAACATGATTTTCCAGTTGAATTTCTGTCACTTATAAGATATGATGCTGCAGGTTGAAAACATGCTTCAGGTTGGCTGTGAATGCTATAAGCAAAGAGTTTTAACAACAAGGTGAGGTGACAGACGACACTGAATGGTCAATATATGTCTCGGAAGATGCCCCTGATCTCATGTCTGACATGAAGGGCCTCCGATCATTGTTGGAAGAGTAAAAGCAGCATGCCCAGGGTAGAGTGACCAGGTCTAAATCTAAACTGATGGTCTGAGATCAGGCCATTGGAGAAAAGGAAGAATTTTATGTTGACTGCGATGATGGACTTCATGACCTTGCTGACAATTGGAAGCTGATAGGACTGTAGTTAAGAGGTTCAGTTTTTGCACCATGTTTGTGTTATGCAGTGAGGTTGGCTAGCTTCCAAGCATATGGAAGATTACCTGAGGCCAATGAGAGCGTGAACAGAACAGAAAGATGATGTGCAAGAGTAGTAGAGCAGATTTATAAGACAAATGCACTGATGCTGTCCGGGCCAGTTGCCAAATCAGAGTGGACTATCAACAGAAACTTCTTCAACTTCTAAGATGAGAAAGACACAGAGTCAAGGAGCTTCTGTGTATGACTGGGTAGGGTGGGCACATGGAGCGAAGGTTTGGGGACACAAGATTTGGAAGCAAACACAGAGTTGAGCCATTCGTCCTTCTCACGAGCCAATTTGGCTGTGGTGCCAAGTGAAAGAAGAGGTGAAATGGAAGGATACTCCAGAAATAGACTGAACCAGGTGCCACCAAGTCTTTGAGAAAGAAGACATGCTTTGAAAGTTCAAGCTTGAAGTTGGTCAGATGTTTTCTGGCTCTCATGAGAGTGGACATGTACTTGTTGTGGGCGTTGTGTAATGATCGAAGGTTGTCTTTGGTCAGATTTGCCTCAGAGTAAGAGAAGGCAAGTTATTTCCAGACAACAGCTTCACTAAGGGATTCAGTGTACCATGTGTGAGATGATAGGTATGATAACTGCAGATGAGATGGAATGAATCTGAAAATAAGAGAGCAGGCTTCTGTGTAAGAATTCCCTGGCCACATTAATATTAACGGTGGCAGAGATTGAAGACGAGTCCTGAAGTGGCAGCTTGAAGTAACTGCCAGTCAGCCTGAGTGAACTGCAAGACTCACTGGTGCTGAGGCAGCTCTCCAAGTCGGACTTCCGATTGAGGGATGACAGACACTCAATATATTTTATACAAACATATAAACCGATAAAGTACATACCAGTCATCTGTGGAAGATTGCACATCCAATAACATTCATTAAACTCTTGGACAGCATTGCTGAGTTACATAACAGACAGACCCAAAACAGCCCATTTGTAATTTTCCTTCTTCTTTTTCTTCTTCTTCTCCCTCTTCTGTTCAGATAGACTAACTCAAAATTGGTTTAAGCTAAAACTTAGTTTAAACACCAATCTACTGCACTTTATAGTGGGAAGGTGCAAACTGATCTAAATTTCAATAGCTTGAAAGGATTCCACGAAAAGTATGCAAACCTAAATTCCTTTGCAAAGGAATAGGAATTGGGAACAGGGGTGGACGGGACGACAACTGTCAACCAGCCTGAAGGGGGCAGGGACGTGAGACACATTTGCCCAAGAGCCAATTAGATCTCCTGTGTATGGTTGTGAAAATGGTGGAATATTATTAGGAAGTCAGTAGACCTCCTATTCTATGTATTCTGGGTCACTCCCGGGAGGTAAATCGGCTGTGTCCGTGCTGCTACCCTGTTCGTGCAGGGTAGGCATGGGGCCAATCGACAGCAACAACACACATGTATTTCTTTCAAGTACGCACTATTTAAAATGTTGAGAATCTATAAAGTATGTTCAGTCCCATTACAACATAAGCACATCCAAAAAGTTTGTACTGCAACATTTGTAAATCAATTGTAAACAAGAAAAAGAGCAATCAGAGATTGCAGACCCTCACCAGGGCTTCTTTTCAGTGGTGTATTTCTATAGGTTTCAGGGTAAATCCAATATGACTGCCAAACCATGTGACCTATATCATATCATATCATATCATATGTGTGAACCTTTTGTTCCTCATGGACAAGCGGTCATACGTGTAAAGTTTCACCTCGATCTGTTCAGCCACTTCAGAGAATAAGTTTTTGAAGTGAAAAAACAAAGAATATGGCTGCCAAATCACGTGACCAATGACGTCATGATTTTTTTTTCTATGGACCATTTTATCCCAGTATGACCCTTAAAATTTTTCATACTGATCGGATGTGGCGTTCTACATACTCTACCAGTCAAAAGTTTTAGAACACCCCCATTTTCCAGTTTTTACTGAAATTTAAGTAGTTCAAGTCCATTGAATAACCTGAAATGGTACAAAACAAAGCGGTAAACTGCCAGAGGTTAAAAAAAAGGTTAGGTTTCCAACAACTGAAAAATAATGTAAATTTCAGAGTTGTTAAAAAAGACCCTTTAGAGGGAACAAGTAATGGGTTAGCAACTGCAGCTGTTCTTCAGCAATGGAGGTAAATGAAGCCATGAAAATTGATGCAAACAGTTCCTACAGGTGTCCCAACTTTTGTTGATTAGTTACAAACCCTCTGTCTGTATAAAAGCAGTGTTGGAACAGACTGTGTTGCTACACCCTCTGAAGCATTTGGACAATATTGCACTGCAGAAAGTAGTATATTGCTATCATAGTGGCGAGAAAAAGGACAATTAACAAAGGAAGACAGACAGACCATTATAATGCTTAAAAGTGGAGGTCTGTCCTTTGGAGATATTGCAAAGCAAGCCAAGTTGTCAGTGAGTACAGTTTCCTCCACCATCAAAAGGCACTTGGAAACTGGAAGAAATTCTGACAGGAAGAGGTCTGGGAGACCCAAAGCCACAACACAATCAGAAGACAAGTTTCTGAGAGTCAACAGCTTGCGTGATAGGTGGCTCACAGGACAGCAGCTTCAAGCACAGCTAAACAGTGGTCAGAGTAAGGAAGTCTCAGTTTAAACTGTGAAGAGAAGACTTTGAGCTGCAGGTTTGACAGGTCAAGTGGCAGTAAGAAAGCCATTGCTAAGGTGGCAAAATAAGAAAAAGAGGCTTGCTTGGGCAATGAAGCACCGCCAGTGGACTACTGAACACTGGAGGAAGGTCTTCTGGACCAATGAATCAAAATTTGAAATCTTCGGTTCATCACGCAGGGTTTTTGCACGCCGTTGAGTAGGCAAAAGGTTGGTTCCTCAGTGTGTGACACCAACTGTCAAACATGGAGGAGGAAGCGTGATGATCTGTGGCTCTTTTGCTGGATCCAGAGTCGGCGACTTGCACAGAGTGACTGGCACCCTGAACCAAAAGGGCTACCACAGCATTTTGCAGCGCCATGCAATACCCTCTGGTCTGCACCTAGTTGGTCAGGGGTTCGTCCTACAGCAAGATAACGACCCAAAACATCGCTCCAGGCTTTGTCAGAACTTCCTAAGAAGAAAAGAACAAGACGGAAGGCTTCAAATCATGGAATGGCCAGCACAGTCTCCAGACTTAAACCCCATAGAGTTGGTTTGGGATGAACTGGACAGAAGGGTGAAAGCAAAGCAACCTACAAGTGCAACGCATTTGTAGGAATTCCTGCAACAGTGTTGGGAAGAACTTTCCAAACAATATTTAATTTCCATTGGAGAAAGAATGCCACGAGTACGTTTGGCTGTTATATCTGCAAAAGGTGGCTACTTTGATGACTCAAAAATTTAGATTAAATTTTGTTCAACAAAACGATTCCATGATTTCTTTTTTAATCTGCAATTGTTTATTTGCTCTATGCTTTAATTTCAGAGTTCATTAAAACATTAAACTGCTTAAATTTCAGTAAAAAAATACCCTGGTTTAAATAGGTGTACCATATCCCTGTGTCGTAAGAGGCGACCAGGGTTGCGTCAGGAAGGGCATCCGGCATAAAACATGTGCCAAATCACTATGTGGATCATACGGATGATCCGCTGTGGCGACCCCTAACGGGAGCAGCCGAAAGAATAAGAATAAGAATAAGAATAAGAATAAGAAGAAGAAGAATAAGAATAAGAATAAGAATAAGAATAAGAATAAGAATAAGAATAAGAATAAGAATAAGAATAAGAATAAGAATAAGAATAAGAATAAGAATAAGAATAAGAAGAAGACATACACATATATACACACAAATACATATAGAGTGGAGAGAACAAGAATTTGATACACTGCCGATTTTGCAGGTTTTCCCACTTACAAAGCACGTAGAGGTCTGTAATTTTTATCATAGGTACACTTCAACTGTGAAAGACGCAATCTAAAACAAAAATCCTGAAAATCACATTGTATGATTTTTAAATAATTAATTTGCATTTTATTGCATGAAATAAGTATTTGATACATCAGAAAAACAGAACTTAATATTTGGTACAGAAACCTTTCTTTGCAATTGCAGAGATCAAACCTTTCCTGTCGTTCTTAACCAGGTTTGCACAGACTGCAGCAGGGATTTTGGCCCACTCCTCCATACAGATCTTCTCCAGTTCCTTCAGGTTTCGGGGCTGTCGCTGGGCAACACAGACTTTCAGCTCCCTCCAAAGATTTTCTATTGGATTCAGGTCTGGAGACTAGCTCGGCCACTCCAGGACCTTGAGATGCTTCTTACGGAGCCACTCCTTAGTTGCCCTGGCTGTGTGTTTCGGGTCATTGTCATGCTGGAAGATTCCCAGCCACGCCCCATCTTCAATGCTCTTGTTGAGGGAAGGAGGATGTTGGCCAAGATCTCGTGATACATGGCCCGATCCATCCTCCCCTCAATACGGTGCAGTCGTCCTGTCCCCTTTGCAGAAAAGCATCCCCAAAGAATGATGTTTCCACCTCCATGCTTCACGGTTGGGATGGTGTTCTTGGGGTTGTACTCATCCTTCTTCTTCCTCCAAACACGGCGAGTGGAGTTTAAACCAAAAAGCTCTATTTTGGTCTGATCAGACCACATGACCTTCTCCCATTCCTCCTCGGGATCATCCAGATGGTCAATGGCAAACTTCAGACGGGCCTGAACATGCGCTGGCTTGAGCAGAGCTTCCTTGCATGTGCTGCAGGATTTTAATCCATGACGGCATCGTGTGTTACTTATGGTTTTCTTTGATACTGTGGTCCCAGCTCTCTTCAGGTCATTGACCAGGTCCTGCCATGTAGTTCTGGGCTGATCCCTCACCTTTCTCATGATCATTGAGGCTCCATGAGGTGAGATCTTGCATGGAGCCCCAGACCGAGGGAGATTGACTGTTATCTTGAACTTCTTCCATTTTCTAATAATTGCGCCAACAGTTGTTGCCTTCTCGCCAAGCTGCTTGCCTATTGTCCTGTAGCCCATCCCAGCTTTGTGCAAGTCTACAATTTTGTCCCTGATGTCCTTAGACAGCTCTCTGGTCTTGCCCATTGTGGAGAGGTTGGAGTCTGATTGATTGAGTGTGGACAGCTGTCTTTTATGCAGATAACGAGTTCAAACAGGTGCAGTTAATATAGGTAATGAGTGGAGAATGGGAGGGCTTCTTAAAGACAAAACTAACAGGTCTGTGAGAGCCGGAATTCTTACTGGTTGGTAGGTGATCAAATACTTATTTCATGCAATAAAATGCAAATTAATTATTTAAAAATCATACAATGTGATTTTCAGGATTTTTGTTTTAGATTCCGTCTTTCACAGTTGAAGTGTACGTATGATAAAAATTACAGACCTCTACGTGCTTTGTAAGTGGGAAAACCTGCAAAATCGGCAGTGTATCAAATTCTTGTTCTCCCCACTGTACATATATATATATATATATATATATATATATATATATATATATATATATATATATATATATATATATATATATATATATATATTTAATAAGATGTTTGGTATTAGAGAACTTTAATATGGATACAAACAAGCACGAAATAATAGTGACCGAAGCTTTTTGTGATGCACTCTTCAGGGTAAAAATCGCAGTAAGTGAAGGAGGAAGTGAGGGCGCGTGCTTTCCACGCAAGTCTCAATAAGGTAGACACTGATTGGTTCAACCGTAATGAAGTCACGGTTAATCCGAATGCTCATTGGTCAGCTCGAATGTCAGGTCAGGTTCGATCTGTGACCTGCTACAGGTACCATGTAAACCTGTACTAACCTGTTCCATGGTCGGGTTGTCGGCGACTAAACCGTCTCCCCCACCAGGTTTTCTGGTGAGGAGGGTGTTTGGATATGGACACCCAGCAGGATTAAAAACAAAACCTGTCAAAGGGCGGAGGAGCTCCTTGTGAGCCAACGGCCATCCATATCTAGTGCCCAACTGTGTCTGCGGACGTCCTCCTGCAGTTGGGGTCACTTCTTATTCGGAGGTTGGTGGCAGGATTTTCACTCCGGCCACCGTAAAACCCTTCATTCCGCAAAACGCAAAAACGCAAAAAAATCTGAAAACCCACTCCGTGGGAGTACCTCCTGTGCAGCTTCCCTTCGCAGGGCAGCTCACCGGATGACGGGATTGGGGCAAAGCCTTCGGGACCCCCAATCGTTGATAGGAGGGAAACCACGGGGTAACATCCCTGGGTCAGATTGCGGGAGAGTGTGTCGGAGTGGTGCTGAGGTGTCGTCCACCAGACGGCGGTCTCCTTGGGTTAACCTGAGGCGGTCCCTTCGGGTGGGTGCCTGGAATGTCCTATCCCTAAGAGAGGATGATCACCTGTCTCTGTTATCATCTGAGCTCAAGCGTTTGGACATCGGGATTGCAGCTCTCTCTGAGGTTCGGAGACCGGATTGCGGCGAGATAATGGTGGGTGGTTACACCTACTATTGGTCTGGTCGCTCTGATGGTTACCATACCCAAGGAGTTGCTGTGGCTGTGTCCAATAAGCTGACCCCAATGATAATTGAGGTAACACCGGTCAACGAGCGTATTATGAGATTAAGGATTCGTCACTCCTTAGGTGTCATTTCCCTGGTCTCTGTTTATGCTCCGACTGAGGCGAGTGATCTCACCGTGAAGGATGCATTCTACGCCACACTCGAGTCTGTGGTTGATCAGTGCCCCAGACGAGATACACTTCTAGTCTTGGGGGATTTCAATGCATCGACTGGAACTCATAGGGACGGTTATGAGGTGTGTGTTGGTCTCCATGGGTCAGGAACTATGAACCAGAATAGCACTAAGTTCCTTGACTTTGCAAGAAGTCATGGACTTAGGGTGGCTGGTTCATGGTTTCAGTGCCCACAAGCTCATCGCTGGACTTGGTATTCCAACGCTGGCGGTGTGGCAAAGGAGATTGACCATGTCCTCATTGACGGTCGTTGGAGGATGATCCAGAACTGCAGGGTCTACCGGAGTGCTCAGTTCCTCAATACTGACCACAGGCTTGTTGTAGCAACTCTAAAGCTGCACCTTAAATCCTGGAGAATGGTACCATCCCAGCCGAGGCTGGATGTTGCCAAGCTCAGGGATGAGAGAGTAGCTGAGGAGTTTGCAAACAGGCTGAGTGGACACTTGGGGGGTCTGGGTGCTTTGGGGGGTCCTGAAGAGTTGTGGAGCGCCTTCAAGACCACCGTCCTTGATGTTGCCGGTGGATGCCTTGGAGCTCACCGCAGGGCAAAGAAGAATTTTGTCTCTCAAGGGACACTGGATACCATTGACCAGAGTTGCAGGGCCAGGCTGAATGGCAGAGCTGAGCTGTTCAGGGAGCTGAGGCGTAAAACTGTACATGCACTGAGGGTGGACAAGGAGGCCTATGTGCGAGGAATCTGTGAGGGGGTAGAGCATCACCTGTGGACAGGTGATTCTCGTCCCGCTTACAGGGGAATTCGCGCATTACGTTCATCCAAGCCCATCCCTCGGAGCACTACAGTTCGAGCAGAGAGTGGTAGGCTCTTGACAGAGGAGTCTGAAGTGAAGGCCCGCTGGGCCGGTTACTTTGAGCGGTTGTACCAGGCTGATCCCCCAACTGTCGAGTTGGACGTCAAGGGTGTAACAATCCCTGTTGCTGACCCTCGAATCAACTGTGGTCCACCTACGCTTGTGGAAACACGGGCTGCGGTGAACCAGTTGAAACGGGGCAAAGCTCCAGGGATCTGTGGCATCCATGCCGAACTTCTCAAGGCTGGTGGAAATGCTGCACTCGTGTCGTTGCATGCAGTTTTGTGCTCTGCCTGGAACACAGGCATCATCCCAACTGACTGGAAGAGGGGCCTTGTTGTCCCTCTCTGGAAAGGGAAGGGTGATCGCCAAGACTGCAACAACTACCGAGGGGTGACGCTGCTCTCAGTGCCGGGCAAGGTCTTTGCTCGGATAATTCTCGATAGGGTTCGCCATCATCTGCTTGAGCACCAGCGTCCAGAGCAGTCAGGCTTTACACCAAAGAGGTCAACGATTGACCGTATCCTTGCACTTCGTGTCCTCACCGAACGCAGACGAGAGTTTCGGCAGGGGCTGCTTGCAGCCTATGTTGATCTCTGTAAAGCGTTCGATTCAGTGAATCGGGACGTCCTCTGGAGGATTCTTGGTCTTCGTGGGGTGCCACCAAAACTGATCGATCTGATGTCTGAACTCTACTCTGGTACTGAGAGTGCTGTGAAGTGTGGTGGTACCATCTCTGACTTATTTCCAGTTGTTACTGGAGTTCGTCAGGGATGTGTACTTGCTCCCACACTTTTCAGCACTTGTATGGACTGGATTCTAGGGAGGATGTCGGAGAGATCAAGTTGCGGTGCATCATTTGGGAATGTCAAGATCTCGGACCTTGACTTTGCAGATGATGCAGTCATCTTTGCGGAGACTTTAGACATCCTCTTGGGGGCCCTCGAGGTGCTGAATGAGGAGTCGGAGCCGTTGGGATTACGGGTTTCTTGGGTCAAAACTAAGATCCAGGCTTTCGGTGACATCTTGGATGCTGCTGTCCTGTCTGTGTCTGTTTGTGGTGAGGATGTTGAGGTCGTGGAGAGATTCACTTACCTTGGCAGTGATATTCATGTCTCTGCTGGCTGCGAGTCAGAGGTCAATAGACGTCTGGGTCGGGCCTGGGGAGTCATGGACTCACTGGATCATGGGGTGTGGCGCTGCCGGTACCTGTGCGGGAGGACGAAAGTCCGAGTCTTCAGGTCCTTGGTACTTCCAGTCTTGCTCTATGGGTGCGAGACTTGGACTCTGACCAAGGATCTGAGACGGAGACTTAATTCCTTTGGTACCAGGTCTCTTCGGAGAATCCTTGGCTATCGCTGGTCGGATTTTGTGTCCAACGAGCGGTTGCTGAGAGAGACTCGGATGAGATTTGTTACCTGCATAGTCCGTGAGCGTCAGTTGCGGCTGTATGGACATGTGGCTCGTTTTCCTGACTCTGATCCTGCTCACCAGATTCTCTCAGCGAGGGAGTCTCATGAGTGGAGGAGGCCAGTGGGTCGACCACGTGCCTCATGGTTGCAACAGGTTGACCATCATCTCAAGGAGATGGGGATGGGCCTGGCATCTGCCTGGGGGATGGCCAGACGGAGGCCCCTGGAGTACCGGCGGAAAGTGGACGCAGCGACGTGCTGTTCTGGCACATGCTCCCATACCTGACCTGACCTGACTCTTCAGGGTAAAAATCGCAGTAAGTGAAGGAGGAAGTGAGGGCGCGTGCTTTCCACGCAAGTCTCAATAAGGTAGACACTGATTGGTTCAACCGTAATGAAGTCACGGTTAATCCGAATGCTCATTGGTCAGCTCATAATCTTCACTACGAGCTCCCATTGGCTGGAGCAGAGTTCGTCGATGATTGACGTTTGCAACCGCATCCTGGAGAGGGGGGATGGGTTTCCCCTCAGGTCCATTCACGATTTGTTACCGGACTTCCCTTGATCGTTCCATGCTGAAAGAGACACAGAGATCGTACAAATTCCTTTTGACGACATAATATTGGATCGGTGGTAAGGATGAAGGTTGTTTCATCATATACATATATATATATATATATATATATATATATATATATATATATATATATATATATATATATATATATATATATATATATATATATATATATATATATATATACATATATATATATATACATATATATATATATATACAGTTCCTATATTATATACATACAGTACACACATATATATATATATATATATATATATATATATATATATATATATATATATATATATATATATATATATATATATATATATATATATATATATATATATATATATATATACTAGAATATCAGACCTGTCGCTTCGCTGACGGAAATACCAATCTTTGCTGTGATGGATAATCAACAGAGCAAGAGGAAAAAGGATTCCTCGGAGTGTGGGGATAACCAGTGTCGCAAGTTGGCATTTGCAGTTTCAGTATGCGCCGAAGTACCCATAAAAAAAAAATTAAAATATTTTTGCATCACAAACTTTCCCAGGAGTTCCCTGAATGTCATTTGATTCATTGAAATCCGTTCATCTGTTCTCAAGTTATTACACGACAAACAGACAGACATGTCTCCTTTTATAATATAAACACAACCATTTATCCCTCTCCCTACAAAGATGTTTTATCCACCACGTTGATTCCAAATCTTAACGAATCCAAACCATACTGAAATATCAGCTGTATTTTTGTTCTTATCCTTTTCTCACCTGTGTTGCAAGTGGTGATGATGATGCATTAAAAAGCAGTGTATAATTGCAAATGGTGTTTAATAGGGCAATATTAAAATGGCATTGTTGAAAAAAAAAGTATTGAGTATAGCAAGCGTTTTCTGAATCTAATCGATATGAGAAACAGGATTGAATTGGACTCAGCATTATTATAAGTGAATCAGAAGATGAAGGAGGAACAATGAGAAACGGGATTGAATAAGTGAAGAAGAAGATGAAGGGGCAGGAGTTTTTGATTTAATGTAAAATGTTTAAAGAAAAAGTATTGAATATAGCAAGGGTTTTCTGCATCAAATATATGCGGTAAATACACCTTTGTTGGGCATCAGATATGAAACTTCTCAAAATTCTGTGTTTGGATCAAGTTCAAGCGATTATGACTGAAATGTTCATGGACTCACTCACTCACTCATTCACTGACTTACCTATGGAAACTGCTTGATTGCATAAGCTCACCGATCCAAAAGTCCAGGTGAGCTTAAAATTATTCCTGGGAGATCCTGCCCTCTGTGCAGAGATAACTAGTGTCGCAAGTTGGCGGTTGCAGTTTCGCCACGTGTGCCCATGTACTCATAAAAATAATAATAATAATAAAAATTGTCACAAACCTTCCTGGGAGTTCCCTTAATCCACTATAGTTCGATTTATTGAAATCCTTTAATTTGTTCTCAAGTTATAACACGACAAAAAGACAGACAGACACGGCTCCATATATATTTGACAAAGGAAGACCCAACATCTCTCAACTGTGATTGTAGGGAATAATCAAATTACCAATTAGCTCTCACCTAATCATTTAAACCCAGGTGGTTCGGATTATCTAAATAAATTGACTCCTTCCATGCTCTTCCAGCCAAAGAAGCTGCATAAGCAACCATGAAAAGCTACCCAAGGTAAGCCATTTGCTGTTTCAAACCCTTCCCAAAGTTCCTCCACAGCTGTAAAGATGTTCACAAATAGTACACACATGAGAATCCCAATGCTAAACACCCCCTCGCTGCTGGACCGGTTTCATCGCTTGTTGACGAATCATCAGCGACAGCACAGACAAATGCATACCAACGAGGCTCCCTTTGGGAGGAGAGTTAGTAGAGAGAACATGTTATGCTTTATGAACACACATGCACACACACATAGCTATACACAGGCACTTCCAGGTATTTCAGTCATAGATGCGTTTCTGGAAAACATCATTTAAATGGAACTTCAAAATCGCATTGATTTTTAAGATGTATTCAAGGGGAAATGCATTCCTGACAGAAAAAAAAATTGAATGGAAAATTTTCAAAGTTGCTTTGCTCACCCTAATCCGTTGCTTCAATCACGCGAATCCTCCCCGTTATATTAATTGTTTATTCTTTCTTTTAAGTCGATTTTTAATTTAATATATTTTGCCTTCCTAACTCTGGAGATTCCCAACAGAGAACCCAGGCACGACTGCCTTCGCGTCGATACCACTGATTAATTATATTTTCCTTGCGCTGAATTAAATTATTTCCGTTGCACTCAATGAAACCAGCTTAAGGAAGCTGGCTAATTTTGGCACATTCCTAAATCTTTTGTTCACTCAATATAGTTCTCCGAACAGAAGAAAAAGTTAAGTTTAATGCCTGGCAATTTCACATTTGATTGTGTATATATGGAGAATGAGGGACCATGGCCTTGCATGCTTAAAGTAAATAAGTATATAGATTACCAAATGCCGTAGATAAAATTATGCACCCAGAAATGCCAAAGCAATGTCCGAATTGGACAAATGAACACTTTTTTGAGTTGGAGCTGCATCTAAGATCAATCCTGGAGTTTAAATTTTGAAATTCAACTTAGTTTAAGAGATTCTCGAGGTTATGGCATGGGCGGCAATGAAATAAAGCCACAAACTCTGCTGCCCCTGGGTGTATATAAGCATTGCAAAGTACCCATCAATTCATAGCTATGATGAACAGGCATTCGATAATGAGTGAGGAAAGTGAAAAAAAACTTTATCGTGAAGAAATCATTCCGGCTTGTTCCAAATCAAGGTAAGGTTGAGCAGGCCAAAAAACATGGTGGCTTTTGACCCCAGTTAGGTAACCCAGGATACGCCTTAACACCCCAGAGAGCGAAGTGGCCAATGAGTGCCTGATGAAGGATATAATTAAACAAGGCTGTTAATTATCTTCAAAAGGGGTGTTTTAATTAACCCAAACACCCAATTTTCACTCTTGCACTTCCTTGGAGTTTTCTTAGGATGCAAGCAAAGTTTTAGGCTGCCAGATTTCATGGTTTTGGAGTTATGGTGGAGACATAGTGACACACACACACACTTACAAGTATATATATATATATATATATATATATATATATATATATATATATATATATATATATATATATATATATATATATACATGTTGTTGTTCGTCTTTCAGCTGCTCCCATTAGGGGTCGCCACAGCGGATCATCCGTTATGATCCGCATAGCGATTTGGCACAGGTTTTACGCCGGATGCCCTTCCTGACGCAACCCTGGTCACCTCTTACGACACAGGGATAAGGATTGGGTTTCGCCACGATTCCGGGCTGCCCGACACCCTCTCATAGCGCGGCACAGCGCAGAGCTCCCGTCCTCAAGTGATCCTCCAACCCAAGCCTCCGAGTAGCCGGATTACAGTCGCACGCCACTACGCCCGGTATATAATATTATATATATATATATATATATATATATATATATATATATATATATATATATATATACATACATACATACATACACACATACATAGTGTTGCGGTTCTGGAAACCTCCAGTTTCCTCCCTCCAACACCAACATACAGTGGTCCCCAGTCAGTTATTTTATTAATGTATGTTCAGATAGCCCCTTCCTTCTTGTCTAGTGGGTCGAACAGGACAGTGCGTTGTGTAAATCTCATAGTTAGGTCTGATTAAATCTCTGAACCTCATTCCTATTCTATTTTCTCTTGTCCTGAGGTAAATCCAAGCAAGGGGTCATCGCATGAGCCAGCAGGCGCTATGCTCGGACACCCATCCGTAAAAACCACAGCCACGTAAGAATGCGTCCTCACAGAAGGCCAGGGGCAGCAGTAGAAGCCAACAATAAACACCAGCACCCCACAGAGCGCGTGCCCCACAGCGACGACCCCCCACACACTGTTAAGGTGACCAGAAGCATAACCAACACACCAAATGCTAACAACATACAGTATGCACGCGGTGCATTCTTCTTCAATCCGCTGATATCTATGCTCTTTCTTTCAATTCATGGTGCGGATCGGGGTTGGCACCGTGCACCCCACCCCCTCTGATAACCGCGAACACGATGCTCGATGACAGGTGGACCCGCACGCTGACCACGTGTACAATGGCAGACCCGTGTGCACTGTACGGGGCATGCTCGATGGTGGGCGGACCCACACGCTGACGATGTGTACAATAGCGGACTCGCGCACAGCCAGTGATACTTTATCATCATATGAAACAGGCCACAAATCTTTGGTAACACACATCTTTTGTCGGGTCTGTGCATGGGGTTACAATAACATCTTACCGTCGCTCTTCGCTCACCACGCCGTCCACAAATGTCTCCCGCGGACGGCAGACATCCTTCTGCACCTCCGCCTCGATGCAGCTGCTACCAGGCAGAGGCATGTTATGTGGCCGGATCGCTCGGGCCGCATGGCTTACCACGGAGCAGGAACTTTGACCAGCGCCAATCACAGGTCGCCGGGGCGCGGCATGGGGTTCAGTGCCACGCGATTCATAGCACGGAGTTCATTGCAAGGTGATTCATATCACGGGGTTCAGTGCAAGGCGATTCACACCATGGGGTTCAGAGCAAGATGATTCCGCAGGTTGGAACCATCTTGCCGGAGTGGAGTGGAGCCGCTTCCGGCCATCACGGCCAAGCCAAGGAGTGGCTAGGCCAATCCGAGTGCCCGATTCGGGTGACGACACATCGCTTTGGGTCATCACCCCTGCCCCGCACCACGGGGTCTATAAAAGGATGGGTCGTGGAGCCGCTAGTGTCATTCCTGCCCATCGTGCTGCCGCTCCTGTCTGCTCGTCCTGGCCTGGGATTGACAACCGACACATTCGCCCAGTGGCTCCGCCCTTCTTCACCAATTCGCCTGCTGACTCCGCCTTCTTCACTGCCTCGTCGCCTCTCTCCACACACTGGCTTCTGACTCCGCCTCTCTCCACCTACTGGATTTTGACTCTGCCTCTCTCCACCCACTGCCTTTTGACTCCGCCTCTCTCCACCCACTGCCTTTTGACTCCGCCTTTCTCCACCCACTCGCTGTTGGCTCCACCCAAGTCCTTTCCTTCATGCCTGACGGTTGCATCTCACTCTCTGGACCGACGCTAGCTGCACGAAGCAAGAGACGATGCGCCAGCTGTCAGGGAGGTATCGCCCAGCAGAGCAGCCCCCAAAACGTACTGGTTGTGCAGTCGGGTAATCGTGCAAGATATTGAGAGACCGTTAGCCTCATCTCCTCTCCTACTTTTCTCTTCATTAACTCCTCTTCATCGAGGTGTGTGTGTGTGTGTGTGTGTGTGCGCGCACGTGTGTGTGTCCTGGCACCTGTCCTCGCTTAAGTTAAGATTGCACAAGAATTATGTCCGGATAACTCTGCTCTGTGTCTGCTTTTGTAAGTTGCTTGTATTATTGCCGCATCTTTCATATTTCTTCCTATCTCTGCTTTACACACCACAATAAAAGCTGTATTCACTGTGCTACATATCTTTCCTCACCTGCCTATTAATAAATCCTTCAGAGAAATGTTTCCAGCTCGTTTTTGTCTTTTCTTTCATTGATCCAGCATGGTCTGTTTCCTAATCTAGGGTCTGGGACTTTATTCCCAACGATCCGTTCCTTTTAACCAGTATGTCCTTGGCAGTGTCGCTTGGCTGCATCTGATCCGGTTCAGACATGGCGTACCAAGGGCGTGTCCCCCAGTAATTAGATCACGTGGTTATTTTTAGGTAACCGGATTAACTAGATGGAGGACCGTAAGTCACGTGGTTGAGTTATTGAAACCGACCCGCCGTGTCATGGAATTATCCATGTGCAACGGCCTGCAATTCCGGGGAGCCTGGTGGGAACCTGAGATAGCTTCCCCCCCATATATATCTATATATATATATATATATATATATATATATATATATATATATATATATATATATATACATCACTCAAATGCCATGCAGGGGTTATTGAAGAAGTATGCAGTGTTATAAGGAAGTACAAGAACAACTAGAACGGCACTCAGTGGAGCGTATATATATATATATATATATATATATATATATATATATATATATATATATATATATATATATATATATATATATATATATATATATATATATATATATATATATATATATATATATATATATACATACATACATACATATATACACATGGGTGAAAACATAACGTCTGTCTATCTTCGGTGGCAGAGGTAAAAATATAAGGGCAATTGCTTATCTAAAAGTTTAAAAATACATCACAGAGGAAGCAGATAAATTAACTTCAAGTTGTAAAAGGATTACATTTAAAAATAATATTCATTAATATCATTCTTGTTTTAATCGCAGGTCATGTACCAACTGATCATTTCTCAAACTACAATGAAAATTGAATTATTACATCAGTTCTGAAGGTGATTGATGCATGATTAATTGCCAAGGTGTGGTTGGCACCGAGTTTCCTGAATAATATTTGCACTGTCCAAAATTATATGCAGAATTCAGAAAACACTGAGGGTGATGCATCAAAAGAGTCATAATGGTTTCATCACAGAGAGAAGGGTTAGTCTGCGACGGCCAAAGCTGACGATAAAGTGAGGATAATCTGAAATTATCCAAAACATGACCCTGCAAAATTTGATGTCCCTTTTGTTTCAAAGACAAGATGTCGAAACAAGTGCAAGTCATGTTGAGATGTTGGTTTATCGGAGTGGAACAGCATATTGTGGTAAGAGAGGAGCAGGTTTGAGAGATGGAAGGAGAGGTGGCTGTTGAGGAAAGAGGAAAGATAATGGTCTGTGCGACATACTAGGATCTTCTCTCAATTCAGGCATTCCCATTGTCTGTAGCTTCGCTCAATGAGAGGAAAAACGCACACAGGCACGAATCATTTGAGACTCTCTCGTTTTGCAGACATTAAGTGTACAACTTGAACAATCTCCCACAATGGCTCTGATTGATACACTGAACTCCAACATAAACAATGTATGGGATTAATGAATGGCATCTGCTGTATGGCACTACTTTACAAACAGGTATGCATCAAATTGGTCGTCACTCCGTAATATATCAGCCTACACATCTAAAATCATGGACAATCAGATCAGGAAACACAGGTGTCGTGTGATGGTCCAAGAAGCCATTGTTAATGAGTTACCTACACCACGCATGGTGGCTGCTCGCACCTCGGCACCCCTGCCCCTCTACGCCCCAACCCCCGACACCACCACATGTCCCGGAACTTTACCAGAGTCTCCAAGCTGTCCAAGCTTTCCATGCTGGGCTTTCTCTCCGAGAGCGGGTTCAACCCAATCTGCAGAGACTCCCGAAGCTCCTCGAGAGACGAAGTACGCTTGCGGCAGTGCTTGGACCCAGTGTGGTCGACGGGCTTGTTCGAGCTGGGGACAAACGTGATCAGAATGAGCTAGAAAATGAATGAAAAAAAAGTGAAATGTCGACTTTCGGTTCCCGAGATATTTTTAACCCCTCACGTTACCCATCACCCATAGATATGCAAATCAATAAATATTAACCGAGTCGTCCGTCTCTAATGGGATCTTATATCGTAATAAGTGATAATTCTGAGGTAAAATATGCACACAGTTTCCACAACATTCGAAGTGACCCATCAGACGTCGATATGCAAATTGATAAATATTGACGGAGTCATCTCCATAAATAGGATCATATATCGTAATAAGTGATAATTCTGAGGTAAAATATGCACACAGTTTCCACAACATTCGAAGTGACCCATCAGACGTCGATATGCAAATTGATAAATATTGACGGAGTCATCTCCATAAATAGGATCATATATCGTAATAAGTGATAATTCTGAGGTAAAATATGCACACAGTTTCCACAACATTCGAAGTGACCCATCAGACGTCGATATGCAAATTGATAAATATTGACGGAGTCATCTCCATAAATAGGATCATATATCGTAATAAGTGATAATTCTGAGGTAAAATATGCACACAGTTTCCACAACATTCGAAGTGACCCATCAGACGTCGATATGCAAATTGATAAATATTGACGGAGTCATCTCCATAAATAGGATCATATATCGTAATAAGTGATAATTCTGAGGTAAAATATGCACAGTTTCCACAACATTCGAAGTGACCCATCAGACGTCGATATGCAAATTGATAAATATTGACGGAGTCATCTCCATAAATAGGATCATATATCGTAATAAGTGATAATTCTGAGGTAAAATATGTACACAGTTTCCACAACATTCGAATTATCTCGAGACTTGGATCAATCACCCGTTCCTCATGTTCTTTGAAGGTCCGATGAAACCCTCAAATCCTCAAGCACGCACCCGAAGATAAACACGTACGTGCACGACGCATTAAGCATGAACGAGTGAGTACAAACGGAGCGTTATTACATCACATGTTTTATCATAACGATTAACAACGTACGGAAGACGCACGAAAAATCTGTCGAAAGAACGACACTATCCTCGATGTTTCTTCTTCTTCAGACAAGAAAATCAGAAAGCGGGAAAGAATTTCAGAGAACGGCAAGAGGAGGAGGAGGAGGAGGATGAGGAGGAGGAGGATGCGGGAGAAGGCGTGAAACCAAAGCCAAGGTACAGATCAACAGAAGCACAGAGTTGTAAAAGTTCCGTGCATCAGTACATACATTATTTTGAGTCGTGTCCCGGTGCGAACTACTCACCTCAGCGTCATCCACGTGTTCGGGTGTCCGACAAGCGGCAGCATTAACTCTTTATTAACCGGAGTCACTCCGAGGGCCATTTGAATCACTGGGAGGAATTTTTTGTGCCGGAGCATAGACCCGCCGACTATATGATTGACCGAAGACGACAACCGAGCCATTGTGTATTGTCTGGATGCTCGTCCAGTCAGCGAAATAATATATTTTTTTTTAAATACGATTTAAGCGCGAAGGGCTTGATCTTTCGTTCGCTGATGCTTCCCGTTGCTGCTGCAGGTGATGCCGGCGCCCTCTGTTCTCGTACGTACTGCGGCGCGCACGACGGAGGGAGTCGATGAGAAGAATCGACCGTCGAATGAGCTAAAAATAGTCCCTTGCTGCGAATGCGCGTCTTCCCACGGACGAGGTTCCGGAAGAGCGAACGACGGACGTGTGCTCCCTCGAGCGTTCGCTCTGAGCTCCGTCCTCTTCTTCTTCTTCCTCCACCTTCGCCTCCTACTCCCAGCCCCCTGGTACCAAGGGCAACAGAGAGCGTCGGTTTGAGTGGCGCGGAATCGCTCCGTGTTTCGGGGCTGCTCTCGGGAGTAGGAGAGCGAGAGATGCGGTCCGTGCATGGAAAGAGCGCACAGCACGTGCAGCGGAGTCCGTGCAGGCGGCCTGTGCGGCCCCTGGTTCACGGTGAGCCTGTCATGCGCAGCATGCAAACGATCTGCCTTTGCATCTTGCTCGGTGCGCAGGAAAAGCACCCTCTCCAGCAGTCCTGCACCGTGCGAGAATGATAATAATGGAGCGTATAGCCCTCGATAATGCATATTGCTGCACCAAATTCACTTTTACTCCTTCGTGCTCGAAACGTACGATGTGGATTCGTTGTAATTCGTTCCCCATCAACCCGAAGATTGATTTGAAGAGTTCTGCAATGAGCGAATTAATTGATCAATTTCCGTTTCGTCGTAATGTTGTCTTATTATATGCTGTCTCTCACCGTCATGTTGTAATTTCAAATGTCGTTTGTAATGAACGCAAACACCACCCATGAACAAGCAGAAATCCACCGGAGAAGCCTCACTTCCCGACAGTCTTCTCCTGTTATTAAATATCAATCAATAAAGTTGATTTAGAAGGGCTGAAGTGTGAGACATCTTGAAAAGCCCTCACCTCCCCCTTTATGGCTTCGTCCATCGAATAGAACAGCATTGCTCAAAAGTTGACTATCGCCATCCAGCGAGGGCAAGTCGTGGCCGACAGACAGCAGATGTTTGAAGGATTAAATGCCTGGAATGTAAATAATGTTTTCTCATCTCGGCTGGACCAAGCACTACCCCGCCTTCGACGACAAAAACGGCTTTCGTGTGGAACATTCAATTGGTATTGCCGCTTTACACACGTGGGATGCGACTTAGACAAGATACCAACGATTGGAACGCAATCGACACAAGGAAATGTACATTGTGAAACATGAACATGTCTGAAGATTGATGACGAGTTATGGGAATTCTGTTTGATCATCGATTATGAGCTCACCTGGAACGTAGTTTCGCCGGGAGCTTATGGGATGGTGCCTCGTCTGTCCGTCAGTCTGTCTGTCCGTCCGTCCGTAAACACTTCCAACTTCTTCTCCGAAACTGCTGATGGGATTGTGCCAAAACGATATTTGATATGTTGGAACTCAAGTTTGTTCGCGGCATTGATATATCGGGGCCAAGTTTGTTCACGGCATAAATACATCGGGGTCTAAAGGTGTCTATTGAGGGTCAAAGTGGGTCCAGGTTTGATCCCCCAAAATATGTATTTGCTTTCTTCTCCGAAACTACACACAATTTCGATGACACTTGACCACAACCTTCATCACCCGTGACATACCAAAGTTTGTTCATGGCATTAGAAAAATCTGGGTCTATGGGGTCAACCGGGGGGGGGGGGGGGTTGTCCCCAAAATAGGTATTTACTTTCTTCTCCATTAAATATTTTGCTGCAGTTGAGCACCTAGGGGCATTGCCCATATTTTTTTGTTTAGGACCATGGTAGAAATGTACACACTATACATTTATATATATATATATATATATATATATATATATATATATATATATATATATATATATATATATATATATATATATATATATATATATTGTTACAAATTCTGGTCCACCCGGCGTGCGATCGGCCACGTAACTCAAATCGCGACCGCGTCGTCCACCGGAACGGACAATTCTGTCGTGACCCTCCCGGAACAACGCCGTGAGCTAGTCACGGGTGGGTCTTTCGACCTCACCACAATCGTGCCAATTGGCCACCCGCGCAGGATAGGGTTGTTCGCCAAATTCGACCTACCTAAGTACCTGCGCGAGTAGTTAACCGGGCGATCGTACCTCGCCGCAGGCCGGCCGAGGACACGAACTGCTTAAGCGGTCCGTTCCGCACTTCAGGGATAACCGAGCGGTGTTATCGCCGACCTCGACGGATGTGATTCTATTTACTGGGTGCTTACACCCGTCTACCAATTCCTTCCGTTATGCAAGATGGCACTTTCAATGGGGAAAGAGACGACGAACGGGATACATTTCACACAAGGACATTTATTTATACACACGACGCAAGCACGTATTTACAGCCATACAGTGAATCATGCACATATGCACAGTCAAGCAAGCAAATGAAGAAATGAAACACGGATACAGGCAAGAAAGCAATGAAAGCAATACCACCGACTATAATTATTAGTAATTTACAGGCACTTACACAGGTCTACTTATAGGGACACGGCGCCACAGCAGTCATACAAAAGCAAAGAAAACCCCTCTCATAGGCAAGGGGATAGACGGGGTTCGAAAACCTTTATGCCGTGGGCCATGGGTGACCGAATAGGCCCGCGAGACCGTGTTGGTTACCTGCACCCTCGAGGGGAAACGGTCGGCGAACCCTCTCCGGCATTCTCCTCTCGTGCGCGCCTCGACCCGGGACCACTGCTCGCAACCCTCACGACTTGGCGCCCAGAGGGAGAGACGAGCCTTCGACGATCCAGAGCCCACTTTGACGATCCAGAGCCCGACGAGTCCAAACACGACGATCCAGACAGGACAGAGAAATAATCCAACACGATGATCCAGGCAGGAGAGAGGCCGAGCTCGCGCGCGGTCCGCCCTATATAGCGCGGGGATCCGCCCCTTCACTCCACCCCCTTTTTGGCTCCGCCTCTCCTCTAGCCCTTTCGAGAAGCTCCTCGAAAAGGGGCGTCTCCTCTTCACGGCCGCCTCACACCCCGTATCCACCAATCGCCAGCGAGCTCTCGCATCCTCTCCCGTCAGCCCCGGCGCCGCAAAAAAAGGCGGGAAAACTCGCGCGCCATTGTAGGCCTTTCACGGGGCCTTCGTTTGAAGTCTTCGGACAGTCCAAAATAACGATAGAACAGAAAAACGGCTATCTCAAAGAGTCGCAGCCCGATGAATCACACGAATTCCCTTTAGACAACGGTGGGGAACTATCTGCACATAAACTTAGCGTCATAACTGATCTAAGGACCCTTTATGGTGTATTGCGAATTTCCACAGCCGTAACAATATATATATATATATATATATATATATATATATATATATATATATATATATATATATATATATATATATATATATATATATATATATATATATATATATATATATATATATATATATATATATTGTTACGGATCTGGAAACCATTTGCATTCAACATACAGATGTCCCAAAAGTCAGTTATGTCATTAAGTATGTGTGTAGTCAGATCCCTTTCCTTTTGTCGTGTTGGAGAATCAAAGGTGTGCGTTGCAATTTATTTTTAGTTAGGTTATTAAATCTTTACATCCAACAAGCCATTTAACAACCATTCCATCCCCCATCACGATCCACTACCCACCCGCTGTCGACAAGCACTCTGACTTGCCAAGGCAGGGTCTTGCAGCCGTTCCTTGCCGCTTCCACCAACGTTCCTTCCACATACATTGTAACTCTTGCATGACAGCCTGTGCAACGTTGACACTGTTACTCGTCGAGTGTGGGCCCGTGTGGACTGGCTGGGGTTTCTCGGCAGGGGCCAAGGCCCCGCCCCGGAAAGGTGGGCCGTAGGACCTGTCCAATCAGAGGCGGACAGCAAGGTGTGTTCACCAAGGCCCCTCCCAGCTGAGGGAGGTCCATAAATTCCCGAGCACTCTCTGAGGTTGGTTGGTTTTTTGGAGAGTTGAGAGAGTTATGCGAGGTTCTTAAGGGTTTTTGCTGTTACGAGGGGTGGTTACGAGGGGCGATTACGAGGAGTGGTCACAGGAGGTCTACGTTGCTGTTACGAAGGGGTTTTTGCTGTCACGAGGGTTGAGCAGAGGGCCATCGAGGCGGCGAACGTGTCTCTGCTGGCCCTCTACAAGGAAGGACAGAGCAACCCTGACCCCCCTCCGTGGACCCCGATTATTCGCCACCCGAACTCCGCCACGAGCCTCGAGTCCCCCACGTGCGACTGGGGACCGGATCAACGACCTTTGTCAGGTGCCGCATCGTGGAGCACGCCCTCCCTCCGACGGTCAGGCACTCACCGAACTTGAACCCCCAGCTTGTCTCTCTCCACGGCTGCGAGGGTCCAATAAAGATTCTGGGTTTCTTTTCATTTTGTGTGTGTGTCTGCGTGTGGGCCCGTCTTTAAGTAGAACTGAATAAGTGTTTTTGGATCATTGTAAATACTTGCATATTCGCGTTAAGTCTTGCTTTGTGTCTTCATTTACTGGAAATAAAACTTGTTAGAAATGCCCCCAGTTCATTTCCGTCCCTTCTTGAATTGGTCCAGCATGGTTCGGATCTGAGTTTAAGCGGGGTTTTATCCCCGATAATCCGTTCATTCCAGCCGGCACGGCTTTGGCAGTTTTCGCTCGGCTGCACCCGAACCGGAGTTGGTAGCCGGCAGTTGGAACTCTACCGCAGTCGGTGGAGTGACCCGGTTTGAGCAAACCCGCCGAGGGCGTGGTTTCCCCAGTCGTCGAAATCGCATATTTATTTAGGTAAATTGGTTATCGACAAATCGACAAAATTGGTTATCGACAAACGCTACGCGGTTGAAATATTGGCGACCACGGTCGGTTCAACGACCACTGGCTCGTGGAGTTATCCGAGCGACGGCCTACAATTCCAGGAAGTTTGGTGGGAGATGACGCAAACCTCCCACACCTAGTGGTCATTCTCACCACCAACCCCCGGCCCACAACAGTTTGGTGTCAGAAGTGGAATTCGAACCCCACGCCTCCACAAATAAATTTACAGGACACCAAACGCAACAGCTTGGTGTTCAGAAGCGGGATTCGAACCCCTCCACCTCCATAGAGAAATTTATGGGATTCAGACCAGGGGTGTGCTTGACAACCTTCCCTCCTTCTCCCCCCTTCCCTCCAAATTAAGAGCAGGATTTAAATTTCACTAATTCTCAGCACGAGACCAAGACGAACTGGTACAGGTGGGTTCTGAATTAATGTTAGAGGAACCCATGGCTCAGGACGACACCTTGCTGGAAGATCCTCCCCTGCAATAAAACCCAGAGGTAGCGTTGGGGGTGGCAGCGGCAGTGCATGAGCTCCCCCTGCATCAAATTCCCCCCTCGGAGGACCGAGCGATCCCTGCCGGTTCCGAGCCCAATCGTGGCGGATCGGCTCCGCCAAGGCCACTTGACATGAATCAGTTGGTGGAGATACTAACACATATGCAAAAGAAAACGAATGTGAATCTCCAGAACATCAAAAACGAAATGAATGGAAATATGCAAACACTGAGAGGTGATGTGCAGACCACCGTCGGTTCTGCGACCCGCGGCTCACGGAATTATCCGGAGTGACGCCTACAATTCTAGGGAGTCTTGTGGGAGATGGTGTAACCTCCCCCACCTAGCGGTCGTTCTCGCCACTGACCGCAGGCCCACAACAATATGCTCTCATGGGGTTCCTCTTGTTTTAAACAGAATATGATGTCCGAGTTCAGTGTTTAGCGTTGGGGGGTAGGTGCGCTCCCCTAACGACACACCCCTGTATCCCACCCCTCCCCTCCCTGTGTGTGTGGGGAAGGGTGGGGGTGGGATGAAGGGGTGTGGTGGGTCAAAGGTGGGGCGTACAAGGAGGAGGAGTGGGGCTTGTGTGGGTGGGTGGGGTTTGTGTGGGCAGGGCTTGTGTGGGCGGGATTTGTGTGGATGGGTGGGTCTTGTGTGGGTGGGTGGGTGGATCTTGTGTGCATGGGGTATGTGTGGATGTGGTTTGTGTGGGTGGAGCAATTTTTTTAAATTAAATAAACGTGTTGTGTGTGGAACTAATTAAGAAATCACGAATTATGTGGATATAATGGATGTGGATGTGGCTTATGTGGGTGGTGTTTGCATGGGTGACGCGTGTAGGTGGGTGGTGTTTGCGTGGGTGGGGATTGTGTGGATGTGGCTTTTGTAAGTGGGGCTTATGTGGGTAGGGTTTGCATGGGTGGGGCTTGTGTGGGTGGGGCTTGTGTGGGCAGAGTCAAAAAGGGGCGGAGTTTAAAAAGGGCAGAGTCAAAAAAAATTCAATTTGTCTTTGTCTTTTGCAATTCCTGTGAATAAAATGAACCTAAAATCTCTTCCCTCTTTAAATCATCCACCTTATCAGTCCAAGGAACTGTATCTATTACATCAACGATTTTAAAAAGTTAATTTGTCCATCACTTTGTATAACCTTTTTCAAAATGAGATTTCCACCTATATTTTCTTACTATAATCACCAACTTTGAACTTGGGCTTTCTGACATTAATCTCTTTTTCATATTCTAATTTTGTAAATGTTTCTGATGGTTTGGTATTTGTTGAGGTGTAAATCGTATCATTATACTTATCCACAATATCCTGAATTAAAGATGACCATTGTTGAAAACCGAGTCAAGTGAATTTTTTATATAGTCTCTCTTTTAAAGTGCGATTGAATCACTCAATAACAACTGCTTTTCCTTCATTAAAGGTGCTGTATAATATAATGTTGAAATTTTTCAGAAAATTCATAAATGTTATATAGTAGAACTCTGTACACTCATCAGTTCATAATTTTTTAGGTTTTCGCTTACTTTTATTAAATATCTGTTGGAAGGCAAACATGAGTGTATTCCCCGTTTTGTTTTTCAAAGGGACGACCCACGCATATCTACTCCTCAAATCAATAATGGTTAAAGCATACTCGTACCCCTTATCATTATTGAGTTCAATCAAATCAGCAGACCAGATATAATAAACTTCCTTTGAATAAACCTTCCTTCTATGAAACTTTGTGATTATTGGTTTATGTAATTCATCAGCTAATTGCTCTTCAATCTTATTGACATCATTAGAGCCTATAAGTTTTTTGAATTTCCAAGCCCAAGCTTCAATTTAGCACTGATCATCTTCTTCACGATGAACCGATCAACTTTTTCTCTCAAGGTTGGATTTTGTATCAGAGACAAATTATACAACATTTCTCTATCGGCTTCATTTTTTTCTTCCAAAGTTGTGGTATTTCCATAAATCAATATCATGCCTCATGCGCACTTCATCAACCCTATTGATAGGTTTGCTCCACGGTTTAGGATTGTCAGCCTCATATAATCTTTTATTCAAGTTTGTTCCTGGACCACAGAAAGAATACCCTGGTAGCTGTAATTCCCCTGGTATTCCAGTAGTTGTAAATTTACTTCCTGATAAAAACTTTTGCATATCTCCCCCACGTTTGTGTTTGGAGATAAATTTACTCTTTTTAGAGCCACACCGAACATATGCCTTTTTGTATAACCCTGTTATATTTACTTTTAAAATATGAGATATTTTTAGTGTTCGTTTTCTTTTTACATTTGAGACAATAATTCATTTATTTATGAGAAAAATTCCTACAGAGTGCGAAAACCTTTTTAGTTTCCAACATGCACATTTGAATCTTAATTTTTAAAACATAAAGAATCCTCAGAGATGTCTTCACTCTCTCCTCCATTTATTTAAGAAAAAAATGTAAAGCTTTAATTAAAGTCAATCACACCAACATCATCAATAATATAATATTTTCCTTCTTTCTCTTCTTCATCTCCACTTTCTCATTTATATCTTCTCCCTGAAACCGATGTTAATAGTCTTGATGCAAATATTTCTAATAGACTTGTCAATTCTTTATTTTCCTCCTCAGTGCGTTGAGATTTATTTATTTTCTGCAATACCCCCAAACTTTTTCTAATCTCACTGGTTTCCATATTTTTATATTTATTTATTCTCTCTCTTTCCTCCCTCTCCCTCTTCTCCTTCTCTCTCTTCTCCCTTGTATCCTTCTCTCTTCTCCCTCTCCTCATTCTCTCTCTTCTCCCTCTCCTCCTTCTCTCTTTTCTCCCTATCCTCTCTCTCTCTTCTCTCTTCTCCTTCTCCTCATTCTCTCTCTTCTCCCTCTCCTCCTTCTCTCTCTTCTCCCTCTCCTCCTTCTCTCTCTTCTCCTTTTCCTCCTTCTCTCTCTTCTCCTTCTCCTCCTTTGTCTCAGTTTCTTCAACTCCTTCCTCGTCCCTTACTATCGTTGAATCACTTTCACCCCATAGAATATAATACATATATTCATCAGGATTTCTTGTTATTCATGGATCCAAAATAATTTTTTTTACAACAGGAAACCAATAAAATTTCTTCTGGATTTCTAAAAGAGTCGCGTTTTCTTAACTTTAAATTTTTTTCATTATTTAACATTTTAATTAAATCCAAAGTTGTTGGTTTATTAACATCAGTATAAAACCAATCTTTTATTGAAAATACCTCATTCTTATGTTGTAGAACATATTTATTAAAATACCGAATACCCTTTTCTTGAAGGTATGCTTGGACACAGAAATTATAATTTTCTTGAAGCCTTTTTTGCTGTCATTTATGTATTAGAAATATATGACATGAATATAATGACAGGAAATACCTCTCCATCTTCCCATAGTTTAATCATTTTGTATTTCCTTACTTATTATATATAATCCTGTTCTTTGTGTTTTCATGAAATAAACTATGGCAAAACCATTATTGATTTTACCCTTATTAAATTCTTTTATTTGATGTTTGCCAATCAGGCTTCCACAAAATTCATTCTCGGCACCAAGTGGATAATATTCTTTCTTACGAGACTGATTTAATTGTTCCAGGTCTTCTCGGTTAATTTTAAATGACCAATTATACCCTAAATAATTCATATCATATCCCCATTGTTCTATTCTCATACAAACGATATGCCCTTCTTCATAAAATTTTATTTTAATTGGAACTGTGAATTCTGTATGACCTGGAAATAAAATCAACACTTCTGTATCTTTGGAATACGCAGCCATTTTATTTAACGATATATATTGTGATAAATCACTTAATCTCACCAGGTCATTTGCGTCAGTCAGGCTTGGATCATTTATGAATTTATAAGCATTTTTCATATTAATATTTTTTGCTATACGATATTTCTGTCGTTCAGCCTGTGCCTTTGTGTAATAATTTGATAAATCAATACCAAGTTCTTGGGATACACCAAAGATAGAGCCATCTTTACCAACATAAGTCATTTATATTAGATTAAAAATAATGTCATTAAAATTTTTTATTTTTGTTGAGTTGAAATAACACATATAGACATAATTGACCACAACACTTGGAATTTAATTATTGGACTTGAAATGTTTGATAAACACCATTCTGTAAGAATTTTATTACTTCAACAGGTGGTGGAAGACCAAAACGATCAAAATAATATTTGTCTTGACTATTAAAAATACAAACCCAATGAGAACCATTCCCATTATTATCTTCCAACTTCACAATAATATTCTTTGTATGTTTAGGAAAGTTTGTTCATTCATCTCTCATTCAAATGACCATATTATGAATTTTTAATTTCTTACAATATTTGATAAGTTCTGAATTTGATGTTGTATTCTTTCCAAATTCTTTAAACCACTCATCAATGCTCATTTATTTATGAGAAAGATACAATCCATTACCCCTTTTAGTTAATTTTACACCTGCTTTTGGGATAGAAGAAAGCATATCTCCAACTAACAATCTCGCTTTATCAGGCAGACTTTCAAGTTTTTCAGCAAAATCTACAATTTCACCACTTCCACTAATTTGTTTCTCCAACTCTTTGTTATGTCTTTCCAATTATTTTTGAGCCTGGAGTTGAGCCTTCCTTTCGTTGGCAGTTTTCACCGCTGCTGAAATACCACCCGTCAATTTCCCAGCCACACTTAAACCAGCAAATAAAGGAATTAGAAATCGGAGAAATCCTCCACTCGTCTCTCTTATTGAATATTTTTTCAACGTTGGTTTTGTCATTTTAATTTTAAGTGAGCCAGTATCGTTCAAGATTTTCACCTGTTCTCTTGTGAGCAAAACATCAATTCTTACTGCTCATTTACTCTGAATTGTATTAACATAAATCATACAAGGCTTTTGATTTTGAATACAAGATGATAGTTTATGAAGATTGATTTGATTAACATATACCCCAATTGGTACTTTGCCACTCATTTATTTAACAAAAAATTATGTGAGACTAATCATAACACCATTATCTGTATTAATCTGTAATTCTGTTTCTTCCAAAAGCAAAGAATATCTATCAACTTCTTCACGCTCTCCTCTTTCAATGTATAGGGAAGTATCCACTTGATTAGACTTTATGGTTTCCATTTGAGCACTCAGGTCAATCGCATTGATTGTATGCAGACTTTCAAATGCTGTCATGTCCAAAATAGGTTCTTTATTTCCATTGCTTTCACACACCTTTTGGTAAGACTTGTATGCTTCAGCATAATCATTTTTTCCCCAATTAATTTCCATTCTATCTCGTGGATAAAATGTTCCATCGAGAGAAACGCGAAGTTGTTTCACCTTAGCATTATCACTCAATGCATTATTCTTATCAGTAGCATCATCACCATCGGGTTTTTTTTTTGAATGAGCCACGGATATTGTGGCTTTCCTTCCAGAACACCAAAATTCCACGTGCAAGTTGTTTGGTTCAGTTTAACGTGTTGACATCTTCCTTTAAGGTATGATACATTGAGTGGCTTCTTTGAGTTAAGTCTTCTATTCAACATCTCTTCTGTTTTAGGATTGGGAGTATATTCATCAATATACCAACTAATTTCATCAATGACAAATTTATTCTGAGCAGCAAAAGCATTAGCCACACCAAAAAGCAATCTATTTTCATTATCATTCTTTTGCAGTTGAAATCTAATTTTAAGACCATCCAGAACTTTATCTTGATCACAAAATCCAAATATACCTTTAAGAGGAATTGTCACAGTAAAACTATTATCTGTTTTTGTATCATCATTATACATTCCTTTCCTTTGACTCTATCCAGGGTCTGTGTTTGTTCCCGTTGACATATCAGGAATAAAACCTTTGACAGCCCCCTTTCCCATTCTATCACGAAATGAATATAGTGTTAATTTCATCATTTCAGATGTAGCAGAGACATAATCAACTGCTTCAACTTCTTGTGTTCCAATGTACAAACGAACACTATCAAACATTTTCCAGAAGAAATCATTTATGAGTGTAGCGTTTGTGTTAGTCGCAGCCTTCGTGAATGTAAATTTACATAACAAGAAACTTTCAGCTAAATTCAAATAAGTTTGTTGATTTAATTATTTCAAAACTTTTTGTTCCATTTGCATTCCAGTCTGTTCAATTTATTGCATTTACCTTGAAGTAGTCTTCTTTTTTAGTGGTGTTTGAGATGACAATGGTGTCATCCAAATCATAGATACTATCAATTGCTTCCATACTTGTATTTATTTAGGAAAAAAGATGTTAAAACTTTTGAAACACTGACCCAAGTATTTGAATTATTTTCTGTCGTTCTTGGGGAGACAATTGAGTTTTTCCATTCTTAATTTATTTTATTGCTTGTAATTTATGAGATTCCTTTGGGGCATCTTTTATACTCTTAATAGCACCCGCTACATTTCCCACAGCAGAAGCAGTTGAACCAATTAGGTCTTTATGTTTCAAAATAGTTGAACCTCTCCCTATTAGAGTATCAATTATCCCATCCCCTTTGTCTCTTAGGTTTATAATATCCTCTACCAAGATACATACCTTCGCCCTTGTAGTATGGGGAAAGGAACATCCCATCCCATGCAATTATTTTATATTTTCCCAACTCGTGTTTCCTCACAATAACCATCGTATTTATTTATTGGAAAACTTCACGTAGGTAAATTCTGATGGATATAATTTCTCCATTAAAAGAAATCATGCGATTAACTTTGTCGGTTATCCTAAAATTTGCTCTGTATATAGTTTTTCCTGACACAGGCAGATAAACCAGATTTTTGGGTTCCATATTGAATTTATAACAATTGGGGTTGAGTATGCGCTGAATGAAAATATTGTATTTCTTCTTATTCCATCATTTTAAGCGCCATCAATCAAATCACAGTGAATTAATACCGAATTTATGCCTGAAGATATTTGAATAACATTATCACTGTAAAACGTCCCATTCGTTTCAATCTTTTTTGAGGAGAAACCCAACCCAATAACTCTAAATGAATTATCAATTGTGAAATCAACCTTGTAGTTATTTTTAAGTTTAATTGTTGAATTTGAAGAATGTTTTTGAATATCTATAACAATATTTTTTGGTTCATCACCCTGTTCTTTCATGAGACGAGCAATTTCAGAAGATATTTGAGAAATGTCATATGCTCCGGGTGAAACTGCTATCGTTTTGTATCCACTTCCCGGATTATCACTAAACTTGTCATTTTTCTCGGTGATATTAAGTTAGGTATTATAAGTTTCCATAGACAATAAAGACGCCTCATATTCTTTTGTAGCGTCAAGTTGTCGTGGGTGTGGGAATGAAGATGTGTGGTCGCTTGTTGTGAAATTAAAACGAAGGATTGTGCTTCTCATCTGATTTAATATGAGATAATATGTCTTTGCATTGATATTTATTAATTATTTTCATGTTCATCATCTAGTCTAAAATGGCTGATGCTTCATTAAAACAATTGTTATTTCCAGACTTCTTACTACCCAACAGCAATAACAGTCTATTAACTAATTGTGATGGGTCATTTGGAAGAAAACTAACACCTGCACCAAGGATACTTAAAGCCTGAATAATGTGTTTCTCCTCATTCTTCTGACTTTTACCAGATAGACTAACCCTATAATTAAGAGAGTCCAGCAGATCAATATATACTCCATCATCATTATTTTTCATATCCAATAGTTTATCAAAGTACTTTGATTCATCCCTCACAGTTGAACCTTGTCTTCCATCTTTTGTGAGAAGAAACATTAATCTGGGGGTTAATTTAACAGGGGGTTGAGCAGAACTCAAGAACCTTAATTCATCAATAAATATCAATACCTTTTCTTGAACAAGATGAAATATTGCTGGTTGTTCTGTTGGAATGAATCCTGCTATGGTTTTTGAATCTGCTGAATATTCACAATATCTGCTGAACATTTGAAGAGCATTCACAATATAACCAGGGGGTTGATTAATCTCTTCCAGTTGTTGAAATAATCCTTCATCATCATATTCTAATTCTCCAATATGCTCTCATTCTTCCTCCGTCATTTGACTGAAATCTTTTAACATTTGAAGTTTTTTAGGAGTATATTCTATTGTGGGAACTGTGGAAACATCTTTAGTTTTTTCTTGGGAAGTTTTTAAAAGTGGTTTAAAAATTTTCTCTTGTTTTCTTTCAAATGCTTCTTCACCCGTTAGTTTCTATCTGCGTTTCTTCTTTATGTCTTCCTGTTGTTTTACAACTTTTGAAACCAACTCTTGATGCTCCTTAAATCTTCTTGCTCTTTCTTTCGCATCCATTTATTTATTGGAAAATATCATTCACTGAATTATAAAGGTAAACAGGGAAATTTTCCTTTTCTTCATCATTAAAGTAGATGTGTTCAAATAAATCCTTTTCTTTAAATATTTCAGTAAATTCTTTATTAACATTAATACGAGTTGTAATTTCTTCTTCACTATTACGTGTGTCTCTGCTTTTCATATGTTTGCGTTGATTTTCTTCATCAACATCAAAACCGAATGATAAAATCTAAACCCCGCTCAGATGATTAATAATTTGTCTCATTCCTTCTGGATTAGTTTCTAATATCCCAAGACCACCAGATTTTAGTTTCTTTTACTCACTCTTACAATGTGAATATTTTGTTGTACCAAGAGAAACCTCCTCAAATATTTGAACTTCATTCCTCAATCGCACATGTTCCTCTTCTGAAATGTAGTAATAATCTTCACCTTCCACTTCTCCAGGTCTTATTGCTCTAGTTGTTGTTGATACAATACAAACTACAAGGTGCTTTTTAAGCAAATTTAAAATATTCTCATTTGTACTATACAAGAACCTTGATTTATGAAAGTTTTTTCCAGAAGCAGATTTACCCACAAGATTTATAATAATAGTTGTCAATTATATATGTAATTGTTTGTAAAATAAAAATATATCCCTTAATATCTCATCTTGTTTCACAACAATATATTTATATTTTTCAGTCGTGTGCTTCATATAATCCCCAAATTCCTTTTTACTCCATAATGTAGAACAATTGTCTCTCCAAAAATTGTTTATATCTATTGAATTTAACTTGAATAAAATAAAAGTATTAGCATTGTTTCTTATGGAGCAATGAGGGAGTTGAAAGTATGATTGACCAAGATAAATACACTTACAAGAAGAATGTCTCCCTCTTGTGTAGTAGCTATCCATTACCGTTTGGTTTCTCTCATTAGCACAATCATCAAAGATAACGAGGTTCTTTTTTTATTTATCCAAATCTTGGGGAGAAGGTATATCATCCATATTATCACAAAGAATACAAGTTATCGGCTTTGATTTCTTTTTATATCTCTGTATCTCACAAAATAGCTGTATTATATCTTCAATGTTGTAATCATTTTGTTTGTTTTGAAGTTTAAATAAACCGATTATATCTTCTTTTTGAAGATCAGCATTAAAACCTTTGAGAGTAGTTGATGCCCAGGTTGAAACTCGACTTTGTGAAAATTATTAAATTATCATAATCCAAAAAGTTGGGAGTAATACTTCAGTCACATTTGGCTCGGCGGCCGTAGGGTCTAAAAAATCTTCAGCCACCAGCAATTATAGGGCGGCCGCAGTATTTCCACAGTCACACAATGGAGCAATCACATATGTTTTTATTTTTCCGGTAGCCGCATAAGGTATTTAGAAATTGTGGAGACCGAAAACGTGGCGGTGCCGTACGGTCTTTGATTTGATGTCGCACGGTGACCTTAGGGCATCCCTGCGGCGGCCATATAATTTTCAAGGCAGACGTAAGGTAGCCTCAAGGTGCCCGCAAGGTGACCGCAGGGGGGCCCTAAGGCGAACATGCGGCCAGACGGACAGTAACGAGTGAGTATATGTACCAGTTCTTTTTCATATGTATATCATATCTCGTATCTGTCATATAGATTGTGGACCAGATTATATACAGATGGTTGATTGCTTCTTTGGAGGCATGCTGATGTGTCTGGTCTGAGCTGCTGGTGAACTGTGATGATGTGTGTGGCAAACACCTATACTCCGATCTCTAGAGGAAGTGCACGGTGGATGCACGGTCGACGCAGACTGGCACGGAGGTCGTACGGAGGATGCACCACGGGCGTAGGGGAACTGTTAATTGACCCTGCATTGCCCGCAGGTAGTCACACAGACCGCAAAGCCACCATACGGTGAACACAGGGACGCCTTAGGACTACCCTACAGTGACCGTGGAAATAGTGCACCGCCGTAATTTTTTGGGGGTTGGTAAAATTCATTTTTCATTGATAAGAGCCTATGGCAGCCGCACGAATAACGCAAGCCCACCGTACGCCCTACATACGGTTGACGTGGAACACATCTACGTCATGGCTACGGCTTGTCAAATTGCTACGGCCAACCGATAAATGAAAAAAATTATAACTCCGCGCTTTATTTCCACGGAGACCCCTACGGCCTGTAAAAGATAGCCATACGGCATAGGGCCACCTCAGAAACTCTGCGGCCGCCACACGTTTCTGTCACTTCAGTGGGGTTGGGGGGGAGTATAGCCGCTGTATCCTCGCCGTAGAGCAAATGTGACTCCTGCTTAAGGAGCATCTTTAAAAGTAAGCAAGTTTTCCCAAATCCGCTTGAACCAACTATGAGACATCTTAATGAATTTGGAAGATTTTTATGGTTGTTAAATTTTATCTTATTTTCCCAAATGGGTAAAAAATCATTCATTTATATATTTGGAAAACAGGTTATTTCATTTATTATTGGCTTTTTTCGAAACTCTATATTTTATCCGAAGTTTGGTTTTCATTTCAAGCTAATCCATTATTTTATTTATACAATATCTTGTGTTGATATTTCCCTGAAAATGGCAATCGTGAATAATATATAACAACAATCCTTTGAACATTTCTCAAATACGTTCAGTTTCTTCCATTGGAAGGAAAGGTGTGTTATCACCCTCATACTTTACATTCATTTCTCCACTCAATCTTGTAAAGTCATTCATTTTTGGTGTAAATCTAAACGAAATATATTCCTTTTCATATTTTTTTTATCATTAATTAGAAGATAATCAGAGAATATACATTGTTTATAGGCTTTTGACTGTGTTTAATCCCACTCTATCACATGCAGGACAATTCTCAAATTTGTCATTTGGAGAATCAGGGAATTCAATGGGCTCAAGATCGAGTATACTATTCATATTTATAAAGTAAAACTTTACTTCAAATAAAATTCATCTTCAGTATCATCTTCGGTACTTTCATTGGTGCTTTTACAATCATCTATAAAACTACTTTCATAACTATCGTTTGAACACAAACTCTCGGTATCATAACTGTCTTCTGTTCCAACAGAGATACCATCATCACTCTCATAATCTTCAAAATCTTCAGTTGAATAATGACTCGTATTTAATTAGTAGAAAAAACATTACCATCTTTATCTATATACTTTTTTTCATAAACAGATTCAACAACTACATTTTTTATATTGCAGGTAATTTTAAAATGATCCTTAACTACTTTTTAATGAAATGTCATTTCACCTGATATATTAACATCCTTTATTTCATCAGGATTTACATCTTTCGGGATGTTGAAAATAACACAAATTTCTCCTTGCATATTACAGATGGTCTTATCTTTTCTTTCTAAAGCTTCATCCATGAGGTTTTTCTTTTTTGATACTTTTTCTTGTTTCATTTGCTTTTTCTAGTTTTGAATATATTGCCAGAAGGAGAGGAGAAACATTTGTGAGAGCTACTTTAATTGATGTTCTTGATAATTGATATTAAGATTGATAAAATGATATTAAGCACAGATTCACCTATAAATTAAACGGAATTTTCATCAAGAAAATATTATTTTAAGCAACATTTTGTTTTATAAATATGGTGAATACAACATACTGGGATGTTTGTAATCATGAATATAAATGTTATAAAAACGCCTTCAAACCAACAAACACACATTCCCTCTTTTCAGACAAATATCTCCACTTGACCAAGAAACAAAACATTGTGATAGATGTGATAATGATATTCTGTTAAAAATATTATAATAAACACCTTCAATCACACAAACACAAGAACAATGAAGAAAGGAAAGATGCCACTAAATTCTACATTGAAAACACTGATAGGGCATTTAAGGGGCATATAAAAATAAGATTGTTTAGCTTTCAAGACCCTGGACCATCTTCAATCATGGAAGCTGTTGATATGGTTAAACAAAGTATTGAAACTATAATTAAAAACACATTAAGTGAAATGAAAACTTTTAAGTTTTACATGAGAGTAAAATTGAATATGGAAAGACAGGGCGATGAAACTACTGCCTATATGAGGACAAACCCTCACTTTATCTCATCATTTCAAGATTTTGTAAGATGTGATGTTTACAATGAACTCCAGAGACAAGAACAAGATGTTGATAATACTGTAGTAGGTAGTGGATTTACTCTCACAAAAATAATGTTTTTAGATATACACATCTTAAAATCAGATCCTCTTCAAGCTTCTTCTTTATTGATTTCCCAAAAGAGACAAAACTTAAGAAAGCGGTTGTTAATATTCAAAACAAAGATAATAAATGTTTTCTATGGTCTGTTCTTGCTCACTTACATCCTCCACAATGGAATCCTGAAAGGGTTGAACATTATAAGAAATACGAGAATACATTAAATCTTAAAGATTTAAAGTTTCCAATGTCATTGAGAGATATTCCTAAATTTGAGAAAATAAATAATCTATCTGTTAATGTATATGAATTAACAGATACAAAGAAAGTTCAGATATTAAAAACTTCAAACAACTATAAAAATGATGAAACACACATTGACCTTCTCTACTTTGCTTCAAATGAAAATCACATTCTGCTTTCATCAAAAACTTGTCAACATTAACCAAATCACAACTATACAAGAGAAAATGTAAAACGTATCCTTGTAGGAGATGTCTCAACTCCTTTCATACAAAAGATCGATTAAATCAACATTCAAAATATTGTAGTAATCATAAATCAACCGTAATCAATTTACCAAAAGCAGGTTCAAACATATCATTCAAAGATTTCAACAAATCTATAAAACATCCGTTTGTGATATATGCTGATTTTGAAAGTATCCTTGAAAAGATAGATACTGTTTCTCCAAATCCAAATAAATCATAAACAAATAAATATCAAAAACATACTCCTTGTGATTTCTGTTATTATATCAAATCATCTGTTGGTGATGAATACAACAAGTTAGAACTTTCGAGAGGAGAAGATGCCTCAGAGGAGTTTGTAAGACGATTGGAAAAAGACTGAAAAGACAAAGAGAAATAATGGTTAAAACCTATAAACCAATGTCATTAACAAAGGGAGAGAAAAATGAATTTAGAAAGAACAGTATCTGTCATATTTGTGAGGAGAAATTGAGGGGGAGGTCAAGGTTTGGGATCACTGTCATCTTACTGTAAATATCGAGGTCCAGCTCATTCCTGTTGTAATCTTAATTACAAGCCTCCAACCTTTATTTATCTCTTTCTTCACAAAAACGCTCACGATGACACACATCTATTTATCAATGACCTTTCAAACACATCTGGAGATATTTCTGCCATTCCTAACACAGATCAAAAATACATCTCATTGACAAAAACAATTCATACATCCCCCATAACCCATATCAGATTTCTTGACACATACAAGTTTATGGCAAGTCCATTATCTAACTTAGCATCAAATCTTAAAAACTTACCGAAGCTTAAATCACATTTCTCAAATCAAGAAGAAATTGATCTCTTATCACAAAAGGGAATATATCCGTATGACTATATGGATTCATTTGAGAAGTTTAAAGAAACACAACTTCCTTCAAGGGAAAGTTTCTTTGGCAATTGAATAAAACTCATATTTTCAATCGAGATTATACACAAGCTAAAAAGGTTTTGGAGAAGTTTAATACAAAGAATCTTGGAGAATATCATGATTTGTATCTTACAACTGATGTGTTGTTATTGGCGATGTGTTTGAAACTTTTAGAACAGTCTGTCAAAATAAAAATTCTTATGGATTAGACCCCGTTCACTATTACACAGCCCGGGTTTGGCTTGGAGTGCTATGTTAAAAATGACCAAACAGAATTTGGAATTAATCAGTGATATAGATATGCATTTAATGATAGAGAAGGCTAAAATAGAAGGAATATCTCAAGTATGTTCCAAGAGATATGCAAAAGCAAATAAATATCTTCCTGATTATAATAAGAATGAGGACAACTCTTACCTGATGTATTATGATGCTAACAATTTGTATGGGTGGGCTATGTCTCAATCTTTACCTTATGGAAAACTTAAATGGGTTAAAGAAAAACATTATGAAAAAGTTTTACAAGACATTGTTGTCTCCTCTCAAAAATAATTGGATGAAGCTGAAGTTAGATATTATTTTGAGGTTGATTTAAAATATCCAGAAGAACCTCATCACAAACATAAAGACCTACTTTATGCCCCTGATAAAGAAAGTCCAAGAAAAGAATGGTTAAATGATTACCAACAGTCATTCAATATAAAAGGTAAATCTCCAGAAAAGCCACTTACGACATCAAATGTTTTGCATCAAAGGAACTTCAGACAATATTTATCTGCTGGGTTGAGAGTGAGGAAAATTCATCAGATTTTGAAATTTAAACAGTCATTGGTTAAAGAAGTATATTGATTTTAATACAAAAAAGAAGAACAGAAGCAAAAACCGATTTTGAGAAGGACTTTTATAAATTAATGATTAATGCTGTATTAGGAAAGACTATAGAGAATGTTAGGAATAGACAAAACATAAGACTTGCTACATCTTGGAAACAGGCTTCAAAGTTAATTAATAGACTAAGTTTTGAATGAGAAGAGGTGTTTTCAGAGAACTTTTGTGCTATTCATTTGAAAAAAAGAGACTATTGAAATGGATAAACCTATTTATATAGGAACATCAATTCTGGACTTGTCAAAGTCATTAATGTATAACTATTACTATACTAATTTAAAATCAAAGTTTAAGGATGTGTCGTTGTTATATATGGATACAGATAGTTTTATATTATAAATTAAGACAAGTGATGTATGTGAGGATATGATTGATAATATTGATATATATGATACAATTATAAGTCAGGTGGTGTGTTATTTTCATCAAAGAATAAAAAGGTTATTGGTAAGTTTAAAGATGAATTGAGTGGGAATGTCATGAGTGAATTTATAGGATTGAGATCAAAGTCTTATGCTTTTACATATATTGATAATAATAACATTGAAAGGTGTGATAAGAAGCTAAAGGGAATAAAGAAAAATAAAAGGAAACAATAAACTTTAAACATTACACTGGTCAACACGATTGCTCTTGCATGGGGTTTTTCAACGGATGCAAGCTTACTTTTGGGTGCTGAATCCAAATCTGCCATTAGTTTTTGCCTATCACATCAGGTTTTTGAACTATGAAAAATCATTATTTTTGAAAAACACTGTTGCATTTGAAGATCGATAGATGCAAAAATATTTACAATGAAAGGTACCTACTTCAATCATAATATTTAATCATACATTAACATATAATCCATGCTTGCTTGCACATATTTTTACACATTTTCTCAATATTTTTAATGTATGGCCTCCTGGCGGATATGCAGCTTCCTTAAGGGCAATTCATTGCAGCTACGGATTACTCTGAGACCCACACCCGAGTAAAGGCCCAGTCACACCTTGACGTTTTAGCCAGCTTATGCCGATTTTTGGAAAATTTGTGTAAAACGCTGGCACACGTCGAATACGTTATGGGTAAGTTTTGATAACATTGAGAGCGCACTGAAAAACACTGCCATACGTCATAGTACGCTGGCTTTAAACGTTGTACTTTTCGGTTGTCCTCAAATTTTCCATGCTTGAAATTTTAAGACTTATGTCAGCGTATGACTCACGTTCCGCATAACGCTGGCCATAAGTTGTAGCCACGTTACGCGATCGTTGACACACGTCGACACACATTACTTGTAAGGTATTCATAAGTCAAAACATGTCAAGGTAATGGTTAGCGTCAGTGTTCCAGACTCCCTGGGGTTTTTTTTTTCTTTCTCTTCGGTATGACGGTGATGTCGACACTTCGATATCTAGTGCGGTTATAATATAATATAATTAAAAGGCTGCCGCTCAACGATTTAAATCATAACCGCACTAGAAATCGAAATGTCGACATCACCGTCATACCGAAGAAAAAAAAAATAAAAAAAAATAAAAAAATAGGGAGTCTGGAACACTGATGCTAACCATTACCTTGAGTGTTTCGACTTATGAGCACCTTACAAGTAACTTTTGTCAATGTGTGCCAACGTTCGCATATCGTGCGTACAGCTTATTCCCATTGCATGCGGAACGTGTGTCATACGGCAAGTACGTCGTAAAATGTTTAACACGTTTATAATTACAAGACGTACTCCACTTAATACGACATATGATGGCATACTTTAGCGTTTTATTCACACATCCCAAACTTACCCATACCACATTCGACGTGCGCCAGCATTTTAGATGCATTTTTCAGAGGTCGTCATACGCTGGCAAGATCGCCAAGGTGTGACTGCGATGTTGACACTTTCATTTCTGCGGCGGTTATGATTTGAATTGTTGTGCGGCAGCCTTTTAATAAGCTACGTCACGTCATCGTCGGCGATGCATGCAGCGCGCTATGCATAAGTTAGACTATCGTTGGGCATAGGTTGGGAAGGCTGACCACAGGCTCAGCATTTGTTGGTATAAGTTAGCTGTAACACAACGAAATGTTCTGTGTCCGTTACTAATATGTTATGCATATGACCAACTCGTTATGAATACGTCCGAATCTTTAAAAAAAGATCAAAAGTTCAACGTAAGCCAGCGTTTTACATACATTTTAATATGTTGCCATTGCTGGCTAACACGTCAAGGTGTGACTGGGCCTTTAATCCAAGGTCATTCGTATGCCGAATATAAGATTCTGTTGGTGTCATGCGGGTCATAGACGTAAACTACTGATGCATACGTTGATTCTTTTAAGAGAATAAGACAATAACTCCACTTTGCTCATGGCAGGCTGTTTACCATAGGGGCTGTTTACAGCTATGGGTACTCGGAATAATCAAGCTTTTGCTGTTATATCCCCACCAAGATTGCCAGACTGGATGGTCAACTTTTGTAAAAAATCCATGAATATGGAGCATAAAGATAGCACAAAAAACTTGATGTGATAGAGCAAATCTGAGCTCAGATTTAGATACAGTAGCCCAAAATTAGCCAAAAACAGTTTCCAAAGGTGATATATGAAGATATCGGTGCTGCATTTGGCAAAGCCTGTGATGGGGACATTGATAGTGACACTGTTCACCTTGCACGTGCTGCACACATTGTACGTCAACACATATTCGAAGACTCAGTGCCTTTCAATGGGGCATTTGATGAAAGGTGCCAGGAGAACTCTGTGCCAAACCTTTTGCTTGCCTTTGTAAGAATGGTGCTGGAGGGCCCCAGCATCAAGGACCAAAGCCTGATGTCTTCGACACCAGCAACACTGGCTATTGCTCAGCTTCTGAAATATAACTGTGTCAAATACAGGTGAACCCAGAAAAAAAACACTACTTCATCAGTCAGACACGATACCTCCAAGGAAACACGTCTTCCAACATACATTGGGCTCGATGTTCGTTCACTTGTGAGTGTAATTGAGGAACTGGGCAACCCTTTTGATGAGAGCAAAGGCTTGTCCTTGATACCAAAGAAATTGCAGACCCTTCATTATTGAAGACAGTCTGTACTTCCAATAATCTAGGCCAAGAACAGTTTGATCAATTCACAAAGGAACGTCTCCTAGACAGGACCAAGTCAATCGATGATGTACTTCACTGTAATAAGCTAACACTTTTAGGCACCCCTATAGACAAAGCACCAAAGGGAAAGCAACAGTTTTCCTCCCTGAAGAGTGACATGGAATTATTTTCTCGGTTGTATATCGGCTGTCAGACTCGGGATGGAAATCTTGATGAATTCTTTCGACATGAGAACCAAGGATGCCCACCAGCACTCTCTGAGGCAGGGAGACTTCACCTTGGCACCGAGATTGACTTGTTGACATGTCTGGAAGGCCTTTCGAATGCGCAATCAGAAGCTCCTAGTGTCACCAATATAGTATTAGATGGAGCAGCCATCATTCGAATGCTGAATCAAGGAACTGCAAAAACATTTCTTGAATATGCCAGTCAGGTGTTCATCCCATACATCTTAGGACAGTTTCAACATGCACCACGTCTAGATCTGGTCTGGGACAGTTATGTAATCGATTCTCTAAAAGCAACAACCAGGGCAAACCGTGGAAAGGGGGTTCGCAGACGTGTTGTTGAGTCTGCAACCATCCCAAAAAACTGGCAGGACTTCTTGCGTGTGGATATTAATAAGACAGAACTGTTCAGTTTCCTGTCAAAATAACACTCGTGGTTGGGAATCCCGCGATAACGCCAATGGTGCTGTGGATCAACAGGATGTTTACCCTAGATGTGGATACCAGCGGGGAAAGGACCATGACTGCCCTGCCATTGGCAGAGAATGTAACAAATGTGGACGGAAGGGTCATTTTCAAAGAGTATGTAGAGCCAAACAAAGGCAGTCTGTCCACACTCTTCACATAGACACACAAGAGATGGGCGATTCAGTCGACGAAATAGATCGACTGTGCATTGACGGCCTTGATGTGGTAGCACCAGGTGAGAACTGCCATACATGCATATCAATAGAAGGAGCTAAAATGAAGGTCAAACTGGATACTGGCGTGCAGACATGTGTTATGCCTTTATCCCTTTTCAAACAAGCTACCAACGAAGCCAGAGGTCCGGGAATCTTCTGTAGTCTTGACTGCATATGGAAGACATGAAGTGACCCACAAAGGCAAAACTGACTTATCTTGCAAAGCAGGCAACAAAGGGGAATTTTGAGTTCTACATTGTTGACACCTCGGCACCTCCGATTCTGGGGTTACAAGCAAATGCTGCCCTGGATCTTCTTAAACGATGTGCTAATAAGGCCCTATGTAAGTGTATGTTCTGTTCGTGCTCACCACACACCACTCAAGCTAAGCGAAGTGATGCTTGATTATGCAGATGTGTTTGTAGGTTTAGGTAGGTTTGTTTGCCTGTACCACATCCGATTAAAAGATTTCGAGTTTCTCCAGCTATACAGGTTCCACGGAGAGTACCCCACAGTTTACATGAGTGCCTCAAAGAGAAACTCTCTGACATGGTGGCTCGGGGTGTAATATCTTGGGTTGACGCTCCTACGGATTGGAAACATAATTTGGTTATCGAAGAAAAAAAAAGACAAGTCTTTGAGGTTGTGCCTCAACCCCCAGAAGCTAAATACTGCCGTAAAACGTGAGCATCACCAGATGCCAACCACTGATGATGTAATCAGCCAACTGGGAGGGAAAAAGTTTTTCTCAATCTTTGATCAGAAAGATTCAATCTGGCAGGTGGTGCTTGATTTGGGCAGTGCTTTGAAGTGTACTCTCAATACCCCATTCAGGTGTTACTGTTTTAACCGAATGCTATTTGGCCTTTGTTCCACAAGTGAGGTGCTGCAGAAAAGGAATGAGTGTACTTTTGGAGATATTGAAGGTGTATACTCTATCGCTGACGATATGATCATTGTGGGCACTGACGAAGCTCAGCACGATGAGAGAGTGAGGAAACTCAATGACCGGGCCAGAGCTTGTGGAGGGAAATTTAACTGCCAGAATGAATATCCAATAAAGGTATCAGAGGTCAGGTTTATGGGACACATTGTTTCTGCTGACGGCTTAAAGGCAGACCAGGAAAAGGTCCAAGCAATTGCGAATCTGCCAAGGCCCACAAGCAAGGCTGAGTTACAGCGTGCACTGGTGTAATCAACTACTTATCACATTTCATTCCTGACATGCCGGAAATCACAACCCCACTTCGGCATTTGCTCAAGAAAGATTCACATTGGCAATGCCAGACAGAACAGGCAGCAGCATTCAGTAAGCTAAAACAAGCCATATCGTCTGTGCCAGTGCTCATATTATTTGACTCGTCAAGACCATCTGTTGTGCAAGCTGACACATCATCAACTGGCTTGGGATCCTGTCTGCTGCAGGATGGCCGGCCAGTCACATATTGTTCTCGTTCACTGTCCACTGCGGAAGAGAACTATGCCCAAATTGAGAAAGAGATGTTGGGGGTGATATTCGCCTTGGAGACGTTTCACCACTACATCTACGGATACAAGACTGAGGTGCAGACCGACCATCAACTTCTCATGACAATTGTCAAGAAACCATTGCACAGAGCTTCACCAAGGCTTCAGTTGATGCTACTTCGACTTATGCATTATGACATGTTTGTAAGATATGTTCCTGGGAAGCTGCTGTACATTCCATACACTTTGTCAAGTGCACAGAGCGGCTCTGTTCCGATGTATGACACCATTTTCGAGGACATGCAGTTGAGGGTGCATCAGCTAATGACCCATCTGCAAGTCAGCCAGAGCAAGCTTGACCTGTTGCGTGGTGCCACTGCGGATGACAACAATTTACAATTACTGGCTGGCTACATTCTGAACGGCTGATCAATGCACCAGACCAACCTTCCTGTGTCCATCAGACCTTTCTGGCATCTTATGGATGAGCTGCACATGGCAAATGGCATGGTTTTTGGTGGTGAACGTTTGGCAACTCCTGCCACACACCGGTCTGACATTCTGCGGCTAATACACAAAGGCCATTTTGGGCAAGAGAAATGTAAAACCAGGGCACGTCAAGTGGTCTTTTGGCCAAGTATCAACTCAGATATTCAAAGTCTGCTTGCCAAGTGCTCAACGTGTGCCAAATCCAGGCCAGCTAACATTAAAGAGCCACTTTTGCCACATGATCTTCCTCTGGGGCCATGGCAGAAAGTGGGAGTGGACATTTTCCACTTTGCTGGAAAGCATTTCCTCCTGATTGTGGATTATTTCTCCAAGTATCCTGAGATCATAAGCATTCGTGAACTCACTGCAAAACACGTCGTTGAAGCTCTGAAGTCCATGTTCGCCAGACATGGCATCCCCAAGGAATTATTTATGGACAACATGCCATTTGCCAGTCCTGAGCTCAGGAAATTCGCCCAGGAATGGGGGTTCAAGGTTACAACCTCTGGCCCTACATGTCCTCAATCTAATGGACAATCTGAGCGTGCAGTACAGACTATTAAGCAGGGGCTCAGAAAAGCTGATGAGGGTGGCCACAATACCCATTTGATGTTACTATCCGACCAAAACACACCACTGACAGGTCTTCCATACATTCCAGCACAGCTGCTGATGAGCAGGAGGCTCAGAGATCAACTGCCGTGTAGTGACCGGGCTCTGGAACCACAAGCTCCAGTTGATGTTCGGCGTTTGTTGGTGCAGCAACAGCAATGTGATAAACATTTCTATGACCGGGGTGCTAAAGAGCTAATGCCATTATTACTGGGGGACAGCATTCGTGGACAGCGTATCAAGACCTGGGAACCAGTGGTCATTACAGCTAAACACCAAACACCACGTTCCTATGTTATCAGCACTCCAGAGGGGCATGTGTACTGGCAAAACCATAAGTATCTCCGCAGCATGGATGAGGCTCCTTCGCCCGATGCTACACTGCCAGAGTAATTTCAACAAGATGAGACCGTTTTGCTCCCGGAGTCTTTCCCGCCAGAAACACAGCAGCACCCTCCAACGCACTGTACTTCACAACACTCCTGACGTTCTTCTTGCATCACTGGACATCCAGAGCGTTTCAAAGACTATGTGGTGATTGATGATTGATTTCCAGAGCTAATTTGGATGCTGATGACTGTTTTTTGTTTGTTGTAATTTTCATGCTTCTGAAGTTATATCCATTTAAATGGTGATTCATATGTGCATTGGAGGGGGAAGGATGTTGTGGGTGTTGCTACTAGATCTTGTAGATTTGGCATTACCGGAACTCGATGACATTTCCCTTCTGGGATTATTTAATTTTTAAAGCCGTTGCTTTGATCCTATGTGCTGGTCCAATCATTACAAGACTTGTATTAAATTATAATGCAATCAGCATCAAGTGATGACAAACTATCATACATATAGTTGGAATATTATATCACATTGTATATACCAGCAGAGTACCCGCCCTATGGGCGATCTTGTTCCAAGCATGCAACGTGTTCTTCTGATGCATACACTTATTTGGGCAGTGCATAGGCAACTGACATCTCTGTATAAATCGGCAAAAAACAAAAACAAAATAATTACCCAGGTTAAGCCGCTGTCACACCTTCACGATTTAGCCAGCATGTGCCGACGTATGAAAAATTTGTCTAAAACGCTGGCACACGTCGGATACATTATGGGTAAGTTTTGTATACGTTAAGAGCACGTTGGCATATGTCGTAGTACGCCGAGCTCGTCGACAAATTTTAACTTGCTCAACATTTTTCAGCTCAACATAACATTAACAACTCAACATCTCAACGTATGCCAGCATATGACTCACACGTTCCGCATACACTGGCCATAAGTTGTAGGCACGTTACGCGATCGTTGACACACGTTACTTGTAAGTTACTCATAAGTTGAAACATGTTGAGGTAATGTTTAGCGTACGCGAAACTTATTTCTAACCTATGAGTAACGTGCTTTGAACCTATGTGTAATGTATGTCCAATGAATATTGACGTATGTAGATGTATTTTTCATGCTTCTGAAATTAAGCATGAAGCATGAAACATGCATGCGTCCAACTCGTTATGAATACGTCCAAAACTGGAAAAAAAACATCAATAGTTCAGCGTACGCCAGCGTTTTCCATACATTTTGATACGTTGCCATACGCTGGCTAAAACGTCAAGGTGTGACAGCGGCTTTACGTGCATGAAGCAAAAACATACTAACTGCTGATAATTCAAAACACCTCACTGCACTGGAAAACATGGGGACAGGAATACTGCACTATAAATGTTAGAGACTTGTAATACCCTCCCCCACCTGGAGGCGGCGCTACATGATACACATTTACATAGAGAATTTGTATCCCCCACTCCTCCCCCCCCCAAGACCACTGGCAAAGATAGAAACATCCCTATACATTAATTGGGGTCATGTTGATTCTCTATAGCAAGTCTGGATGTAATCAGCCCAGAACTGAAGGAGTAGCGTGATAAACAAACAAACCCACAAACAAATGCACAAACAAACAAACGCACAAACACCAGTCCATTAATTATATATATAGTAAGGATGGTATATTTCTCTTACATACATCACCCTCCTGTAAAGAAAAAAATAATCAAAAATCACTATCACGATTTAAACGTTTTAGTGTGCAATAGAGCCTTGTTACAATGAACAAATGCAGAGCGTGCACTGACCATAGTGTTTTCAATTAATTATTCCCAATATCACCAAGAACCCCCCCCTCACCCCCCACTCCCCAACAAAAATAATAAATAACTAAATCAAGGACATTCTGTCGCATTCAAGGCATGTGGGCACAGCTTACTGCCATGGATGGCATCGCCCCAAAAAAGTATTAATATAACTCCATTTGTTCATTCGTTAAATATGACAGAAAGTAAAAAAGGGTATTTGGTACTGGAACAAACTCCACGATTGGTCATAGCAGAAATCAGGAATTTGGCCACTTACTGACTCCACTTTGAAATACACAATATGTCTTTATCGTACAGAAGCAACAAAACAAATTATCGTAAATTGTTCCCATAACTAGCTTAAAGTCCATAATAGGACAGCACATCTCTTGTTTCAGTTTCGTGTCAAAGACGAATTGAACAATTTATTGTCAAGTCAAGAATCGAACCCAGACGAGACACCTCAAAAGCAAGTGCACAAGCTATAAGCTCCTTGTCCGACATTTAAAACCACAGAACGTGTTTCAATGTTCATACAAACGATTTGTAAAGTGAAGTCGAGCATAGCATCATTCATCGGTACCTGGTGTGAATTGTCCCAATACTATCAAGAATAAGCAACAAAAGAGTCACAATAATGGGCAGTCGTTTGGAGTCCGAGTGGCCTCTGTGACAACGGGCTATTTGTTTTCTCCTACCCCACGCCCCCAAAGGCTTTTTCAATGCTCCAAGAAGCCTCACCAGAGCAGCTGGGTATGAACTATCAAACAGGTTCTGAGGATGAAACATGTTGACTTCGCCATCATTATTCAACCATTTCACTCTGCAGACCAAACAAAGCAATGCCTTTCCAGGGTAAGATTTGAGAACAGAGAAAATGCTCACTGGTGTTACTCATTGTCATGCGTGCTTTGTGTTTAGGTTTTTCCCTGATACTGCACACAAGCTTTGGGAATTGAAATACGAGGTGGGAAATGATGGCAGCTTTCCCAGCATTGCAGAGACAGGAACTGCTTTCTTAAACGTATCTTATCACCATCTTGGGTATTTCAAAAGCCAAGAATCGTCGGGATATTTATTAGGGTTACCATATTTTAACATTCAAAAAAAGAGGACACTTTGAAGAGGGACACCTTTCAAGAGTTTCCTTCATGACTTACATATTGAGCAATCGTATTGTCAGTCGGATTAGGTGTGTTCCGGACCTACATTCATTTTGACTGCAAACTGCCGTTCTTCCAGTCAAAATAGTGAATTATTAGTGGAAATATTGTGCTTGTGCAAGTCCACATGAGACTGTAAATCAATAGCATCCTTATTTGCTACGTTGACTTCAGTACATGTACCAGCACTCCAAGCTCCAAGATTCCAAGAGACATACCAAGAACTCAGCTTCCCATTCTTCTTGACCACTTCAAAAACACAGGAATTTAAATAAGGCTAAAAAAAGTATCCCAAATCTTAAAATTTATCCCTTTGAAAATGAAAAAGCCAAAAATGGCAAAATCCCTGACATTTCTAGATATTAAAAAAAAACCCCGACTGGAAGGAGATTAAGGACCGAATAATAGGATATGTCTGGGAAAAACTAGACGTATGGTAAACTTACATTTATCTTACAATTTAATTGCAATAAAAGTCGGACGACAAGACCTGTTGCTTATCTGGGCCCTGACTTAATGTTGTCACCCAAATTTGGTAGCATTCTGACAGGTGGGTCTGGAGAGGAAGGTTTTTGAAGGAATTTACGTGATTTTCCCAAACATTGACGAAGTACGCCATTTTGACACACCTCAGGTCACATGATGGCATGACCTCCGCAATTTAACATTTGGACCCTGTCCTAATGTTGTAACCCAAATTTGATAGCATTCTGACTGGTGGGTCGGGAGAAGAAGATTATTGTAGGAATTGAATAAGTCTGCCATTTTGACCTACTTAAAGTCACGTGACCGGAACGAGCTTTGCAATCCCCGTTAGCAGTCAGGAGTAAAAAGTTGCTGACAAATTTCAGCCGGATAGGCCTAGCAGTTTGGCCGAAGAAGTCGAAATAGGAGACGGACGGACAGATGGACAGAAGGTGCACAATGACAATTCCTTATCTCGAATTATTCCAGATAAGCTAATAAGCCTGCTGTTGGCTTAACAGTTAAGGTGGCTGCCTTAAGATGTTAGGGTCTTGATTTTCAGTCCATGTTCGTCATTGAATTAACACCAGGTTGGGTTGACTCAGCCTGTCATGCTTCTTAAGTCAGCAAAATGAGTACCAGCTTACTGGTAATAGAGTGTACTGCATCAGCGGCACAGCCACACCTCCAGAAAATGATGCAACCAGCAGCCACAAGCTTGCTATTGGAATAATTGCTCGGGGATAGCTGGATGGCTTTGAGGTGTGCAGTCACCTCCAAGGTGTCTAGCCTGGGTTTGAATCTCGGTCCAGCTTTAAACTGCCATCCAGTTTTTCACAGCAGGGTGATTCATCAATGTGTGTCCCGTCCCTTGCTTGGATGGACGTAAAATGGGTGTCCTGTCTGCCGGAATTAATCGGTGGACGTTAAACATCCGATGGTGTCCTTTGCAAAGAGTAGGTGAGCTATCGCCGGCACCATGGCCAAATTCCACATTTCCACACGAACCCTAACTGCATGCCTTGCTGGCCGGTTCGTGAAAGACTTAGGGCAAAAAAAAAACTTCCTCTGGACAATCCTACAAAAACGTGGGGATAACTGTGGCCATGAAAGAAGAAGAATAAGAAGAATATATTAATTACTCAAATTGTGAGCCACTGACATGGATACACATATCAATAAATGATTGAATGCAGTTTTCCTTGAACGTTTCTTAACACTGACACATACATCTTAGCACATTATCGTTTCTCATTTCATTCTTCAGATCTTCAATATGATGAGTATGTTCCCGTGCTATAAACCATAGATTTCAGGTGTTCCCAAAGGGAAAAATTCAAGTGACATTAAATCTGTACCATGTGGTGGTCCGTCCACAATTCACATCTTCTAAAGCATCGTCTCAAATTTTTCTTTTTAAAAATATTTCCCATGATTCAGCACTTTTGAAACATCTTGTACATCCATTCACCTTGTAAATAACATATCTATGAAATCTAACCTCAAACATGGGAATTATCGACCAGGTAGGATCGTCATGAAACAAGATTGTCAACCTTATGGTGACACATTCAGTAATATGGAATTTAATGACTGTGCAAGTTTAAGAGCCTCCAAGATACTTTTGAGATAAATATGGTGGGAACGATGAAGTTCCCATTGTTGTCAAACAGTTCATGTAGTGTTCCTGAGGAAGGATGGCGTGCTCTGCAACGTGCTGCCCAACCTTCCATTGAACTCGATGTTAGTTTGAGTCGGTTATAATATTGTCAGGAAGTAATCACAACGGAGCCGTGCAGAGGCCAGTATGCTTCAAAGTATCCTGTCTCCCTATTAATAAGCCCCCGTTTGACTTAGTCCAAAAAAAGGGGGCTTATGGATTGGGTCTCGTCGGTCCCTGCGTCCGTAGCCATATTTTGGACATGTATGAACCGATCTTGTTCAAACTTGGCACACAGATAAGGAATGATGGCTTACATAAGCACGTCATTTTTTTTCCCAAGATCAGTTTCCATTATGGCTGACTGGCGGCAATTTCATTACTTAGAGGTGTCCCCAAGCATTTCTCATACATACATGGTCTGGTTTTGTTCAAACTTGGCACAAGCACAGTACATGATGGTATACACGTGCACCTCACTTTATTTTGCGATGTGACCAAATATGGCTGACTTGGAGACTGGCGGCCATTTTAGTTGTGAAAAAACCCCTGTATTGAACATGTCCACAGCCATTACTCAGACATGCATCGACCAATCTTGTTCGAACTTTGCACACAGATATTCAATGATGGCTACATATGCACGTCATTTTTTTTTGAGATCAAATCCAAGATGGCCGACTGCCGGCCATTTTGTTCCTTAAACGTGTCCCCAACCATTTATTGAACATGCATGGTCCGATTTTGTTCAAACTTGGCACAAGCATTCCTAATAAAAAACATCATGAATGTCACATGACCAACTTTCTTAAACAATATAAGTTTGTGACCCACATCATGAATATTCATGACCGAATAACCCAATCGTGCACAATTTTCCATGTGTGACCACTCAAGTCAGTTGCGCAAACACATAAATCTTGTAAATATGGGCTCGCCCTTTAACTGCTTACAGGAAGATTACTAAAACCACAGGGACTATGGTATTTTATGTCTTTTTCTCCTTATAACTTTGGTTATTTTCTTCTTCTTCTTTTGGCTGCTCCCGTTAGGGGTTGCCACAGCGGATCATCCATCTCCATTTTGCTCTGTCCTCCACATCTTCTATTGTCACACCAACTACCCACATGTCCGCCCTCACCACATTCATAAACCTCCTCTTTGGCCTTCCTCTTCTCCTCCTACCTGGCGGCTCCATCCTCAGCATCCTTCTCCCGATATACCCCACATCCCTCCTGTGCACATGTCCAAACCATCTCAATCTCGCCTTTCTCACATTGTCTCCAAACCGTCTTACCTGTGCTGTCCCTGTAATATACTCATTTATAATCCTGTCAATCCTCATCTCTCTCAACGAGAATCGCAGCATCTTTAACCCTGCCACCTCCAGCTCCGCTTCCTGTCTTTTTGTCAATGCCACCACCTCCAAACCATACAACATAGCTGGTCTCACTACCGTCTTGTATACTTTCCCTTTCACTCTTGCAGATAGCCTTCTATCACAAATCACTCCTGAAACTCTTCTCCACCCACTCCATCCTGCCTGCACTCTCTTCTTCACTTCTCTCCCACACTCTTTGTTACTTTGGACAGTTGATCCCAAGTATTTAAACCCATCCACCTTCACCACCTCAACTTCTTGCAACCGCACCATACCACCACCCTCCCTCTCATTTACGCACATGTACTCTGTCTTATTCCTACTAACTATCATTCCCCTTCTCTCCAGTGCGTACCTCCACCTCTCGAGGCTTGCCTCAGCCTGCTCCCTACTCTCACAACAGATCACGATGTCATCCGCAAACATCATAGTCAATGGAGACTCCTGTCTGATCTCGTCTGTCAACCTGTCCATCACCATTGCAAACAGAAAAGGGCTCAGAGTCGAACCTTGATGCAATTCCACCTCGACCTTAAACCGGTCCGCCATTCCTACCACACACCTCATCACTGTCACACTGTCCTCATACATATCCTGCACCACCCTCACATACTTCTCCACCACTCCCAACTTCCTCATACAATGCCACAACTCCTCTCTTGGCACCCTATCATAAGCTTTCTCTAAATCCACAAACACACAATGCAACTCCTTCTGGCCTTCCCTATACTTCTCCATCAACATTCTCAAAGCAAACATCGCATCAGTGGTGCTCTTTCTTGGCATAAACCCATATTGCTGCTCACAAATCATCACGTCTCCTCTCAACCGAGCTTCCACTACTCTTTCCCACAACTTCATGGTGTGGCTTATCAACTTTATACCTCTGTAATTACCACAGCTCTGCACATCACCCTTGTTCTTAAAAATCGGTACCAGTACACTTGATCTCCACTCCTCAGGCATCCTCTCACTTTCCAAGATTTTATTAAACAATCTGGTTAAAAATTTCACTGCCATCTCTCCGAAACATTTCCATACCTCCAATGGTATATCATCTGGGCCAACCGCCTTTCCACTCTTCATCCTCTTCATAGCTGTCCTCACTTCATCCTTACTAATCCACCGCACTTCCTGATTCACTACTGTCTCCACCTCTTCCATATATATATATATATATATATATATATATATATATATATATATATATATATATATATATATATATCTGTATGTCTCTCTCTCTTCATTCTTCAGCTCCTCAAACTACTCCATCCACCTTCTCAATACACTCTCCTCGCTCGTCAGCACATTTCCATCTGCATCCTTTATCACCCTAACCTGCAGCACATCCTTCTCAGCTCGGTTCCTCTGTCTGGCCAATCGGTACAAATCCTTTAACCCATCCTTTGTATCCAACTTCTCATACAGCTCGCCATATGCCTTTTCCTTAGCCTTCGCCACCTCTCTCTTCGCCTTTCACCGCCACTCCTTGTATTCCTGTCTACTTTCTTCATCTCTCTGGCTATCCCAATTCTTTTTCACCAACCACTTCTTCCTTATACTTTCCTGTACTTCCTCGTTCCACCACCAAGTCTCGTTGTCTTCCTTCCTCTGTCCAGATATCACACCAAGTACCTTCCTAGCTATCTCCCTCACCACTTCTGCAGTAGTTGCCCAATCGTCCCACACCTCTTTACCACCATCCAACACCTGTCTCACCTCTTCCCTGAATTTCACGCAACAGTCTTCCTCCTTCAGCTTCTACCATCTGGTCCTTGGTTCAGCCTTCACTCTCTTCCTCAACCTCACCACCAAAATCATCCTACAAACCATCATCCGATGCTGTCTAGTTATACACTCCCCTGCCACCACGTTACAGTCTCTAATCTCTTTCAGGTTGCATCTCCTGCTTAAGACATAGTCCACCTGTGTGCACTTTCCTCCACTCTTGTACGTCATCCTGTGTTCCTCCTTCTTCTTGAAATACGTATTTACCACTGCCATTTCCATTCTTTTTGCAAAATCTACCACCATTTGCCCTTCCACATTCCTCTCGTTGACACTGTACCTACCCATCACCTCCTCATCATCTCTATTCCGTTCCCCAACATGCCCATTAAAATCCGCTCCAATCACCACTCTTTCTTCCTTGGCAACACTCTCCACCACTTCATCTAACTCACTCCAGAAATCTTCTTTCTCCTCCATCTCACACCCCACTTGCGGGGCATATGCACTGATGACATTCATCATCACCCCTTCAATTTCCAACTTCACACTCATCACTCGGTCAGACACTCTCCACCCCTCCAATACCCTCAACATAATCCTCCTTCAGGATTACCCCTACACCATTTCTCCTCCCATCCACACCATGGTAGAGCAGTTTGAAACCACCTCCGATGCTCCTAGCCCTACACCCCATCCACTTGATCTCTTGTACACACAGTATGTCCACCTTTCTCCTCTCCATCATATCAGCCAACTCTCGCCCTTTGCCAGTCAATGTACCAACATTCAAAGTTCCAACTCTCACCTCCACACCTCTACCCTTCCTCCTCTCCCACTTCCTCTGGACATGCCTTCCCCTTCTCCTTCTCCTCCTTCGCCCAGCAGTAACACAGTTTCCACCAGTACCCTGCTGGCCAACAGTACCGGTGGTGGTCGTTGGTAACCCGGACCTCGACCGATCTGGTATGGAAATCCGGTTTATAATCCGCATATTGATTTGGCACAAGTTTTACGCTGGATGTCCTTCCTGAAGCAACCCTCCCCCATTTATCTGGGCATGGGACCGGCGCTGAGAGTGCACTAACTTGTGCAACCACAGTGGCTGGGTTGTTACTTTTATTATCTTCATATTAAAATACACGTACTGGTGTGTATTTTTGTGTCTGTGTGTTTGTTTGTCGTGCTACTCCAGTTCTGGGCCGTTTACATCCAGACTTGCTATATAGGATCAGCATGACCCCAATTAGTGCATAGGCATGTTTTTATCTTTGCCGTTCGTCTTGAAGGGAAGGAAGGGGGCAAATTCTAAATGTAAATGGGTATTGTGTCGCGCCACCTCTTGGTGGGAGATGGTATTACAAGTCTCCACCATTTCCAGTCCAGGATTCCTGTCCCCACGTTTTCCCAGTGCAATGAGGTGTTTAGAATTTTAAGTGTTAGGTATGTTTTTGCATCGTGCACGTAACCTGGGGTTTTTTTTGCCTGTACAGAGCTGTCACTTGTCTTTACACCGCCCAAATAAAGGTATGCGTAAGAAGAACATGTTGCCTGCTTATAATAAGATCGCCTGAAGTATTTTTAAATATACACACTATTATTTGATTCTTCTTGGAAATTTTGCTCAGGGAGGAGCTTCTACACATAGCACATGCATTATGAAGACCTACTAGACATTCGTATACTTTTACATAAATTACAAGGACATTTCGTGACAAATGGACAAGCAAATATATGATAAAGTATGAGATTTGAACCTGGGTTCACTGCTGCAAAAGCCATTGGTTTAGATGGGAACAAGCCTTGGATTTATTTATTTCCTCCCCCCCCCCCCCCACTTTAATACTTATTAATACATTTTCCCAATTTATGGAACACTTTGAATTGTCATTTATAAGATTATAATGACTTTGTAAATAGCAAACTGTGTGCGTGTATTTCCGTTTTCCACAACATCCCTGAGTAACCCTGACGTCTGAAGGCCAAAGGCCTTACAGTACATCTGTCTTCTTTACCCTTGCTTCTCTGCACCAACAAGACATGAAGGAAATTGAGGGGTAGAGTCAAAAACTGCACTATATCTGCAGACATAATAAATATTATGTAGATGCCCCCTTTTTATTACAGCCCAGTATTATAGCTCTCGTCTGCGTTCGGTGAGGACACGAAGAGCAAGGATACGGTCAATCATTGACCTCTTTGGTGTAAAGCCCGACTGCTCTGGACGCTGGTGCTCAAGCAGATGGTGGCGAACCCTATCAAGAATTATCCGAGCAAAGACCTTGCCCGGCACTGAGAGCAGCGTCACCCCTCGGTAGTTGTTGCAGTCCTGGCGATCACCCTTTCCTTTCCAGAGAGGGACAACAAGGCCCCTCTTTCAGTCAGTTGGGATGATGCCTGTGTTCCAGGCAGAGCACAGAACTGCATGCAACGAAATGAGTACAGCATTTCTACCAACCTTGAGAAGTTCAGAATGATGCCACAGATCCCAGGAGCTTCACCCCATTTCAAACGGTTCACCTCAGCCTGTGTTTCCACAACATAAAGAGGATCACAGTTGATTGGAGGGTCAGCAATAGCGATGGTAACACCCCTGACATCCAACTCAACAGCTGGTGGATCAGCCTGGTACAGTCGCTCAACGTAACCAGCACAGCAGGCCTTCACTTCGGACTTCTCTGTCAAGAGCCCACCACCCTCCGCTCTATCAGCAGTACTCCGAGGGACGGGCTTGGAGGAACACAATGCACGAATGCCCCTGTAAGCATGATGTCAATCACTTGACCACATGTGATGCTCTACCCTCACAGATTCCTCGCACATAGGTCTTCTTGTCCACCCTCAGTGCACATACACTTTTACCACCTCAACTCCCTGAACAGCTCAGCTCTGCCATTAAGACTTGCCCTGCAACTCTGGTCAATGGTATCCAGTGTCCTTGAGAGACAAAATTCTTCTTTGCCCTTCAGGGAGTTCAAAGACGTCCACCAGCAACATCAACAATGGTGGACTTGAGTGCACTCTGCAACTCTTCAGGATCCCCCAAAGCACCCAGACCCCGCCAAATCTCCACTCAGCATGTTCACAAACTCCTCAGCTAACCCTCTCATCCTTGAGCTTGCCAACATCCAGACTAGGCTGGATTTATACTTGCCAACATCCAGACTAGAACTATACTCCCGGATTTAAGCTGCCACTTCAGAGTTACTACCAAAAGCCTGTGATCGGTATTGAGGAACTGAGCACTCTGGTAGACCCTGCAGTTCTGAGTCATCCTCCAGTGACCATCAACGAGCACATGGTCAATATCCTTTGACACACCACCAGTGTTGGAATACCAAGTCCGGCGATGAACCTGTGGGCAATGAAACCATGAACCAGCCACCCTAAGTCCATGACTTCTTGCAAAGTCAAGGAACTTCGTGCTATTCTCGTTCATAGTTGCAAACCCATGGGGACCAACATCCATCCATCCATTGGGACCATACTCTGTGTAGAGTGTTGGTGCTGCCTAAGCAATCTCCTGGGCTATCATGCACAATCCTGGATGGGTTGCCACTCCGAAACAGTATACCAGCAAGCTGGCACTCATTTTCCCAACCTGAGAAGGATGACAGGCAGAGTCAAACCCATCTGGTATTATTTAAACAACCAGTGAGATTTGAACTCCGGATTCTTAGATCCCAAGCCCAACACCCTAACCATTAAGTCAACATCAGGCATGGGGTTCAACACGTCTCATCACCATCCCTCTTAGTTCCAGTCGATGCACTGAAATCCCCTAAGACTGTAATATCTCACCTGAGGCACTAATCAACCGCAGACTCGAGCGTGGCATAGAAACTCTCCTCAGTCGGAGCATACACAAAGACCAGGGAAACGACACCCAAGGAGTGACGAATCCTTCATCTAATAATACACTCATTGACCAATGTTACCTCAATCATCATTGGAATCAGCTTATTGGACATAGCTACAGCAAGTCCTTGAGCATGGTAATCATCAGAGCGACCAGACCAATCGTAGGTGTAACCACCCGCTATGATCTCGCCACTATCTGGTCTCCGAACCTCAGAGAGTGCTGCAATACCGATGTCCAAACGCTTGAGCTCAGATGATAACAGAGACAGGTGATCATTCCCTCTTCGGGATAGGACATTCCAAGCAACCGCCTGAAGGGACCGCCTCAGGTTAACCCAAGGAGATCGCCTTCTGCTGGACAGCACCTCAGCACCACCCGACACACACTACCGCAGTCTGACCCGGGAAGGTTACCCCGTGGTTTTCCTCCTATCATCAAAGAGTGGGGGTCCCGAAGGCTTTGCCACAATCCCTTCATCCGGTGAGCTGCCCTGCAAAAGGCAGTTGTGCAGGAGGTACTCCCATGGAGTGTGTTTTCAATTCTCTTTGTGTTTTTCTTGTGTTTTGTGGAGTGAAGGATTTTTCGGTGGCTGGAGTGCAAATCCTGCCACCAACTTCGCATAGAAAATGCAACCAAACTGCAGGAGGACTTCTGCAGACACAGTTGGGCACTTGATATGGAAGGCCATTGGCTCACAAGGGGCTCCCCCACCCTTTGACAGGTTTGTTTTTAATCCTGCTGGGTATCCATATCATACACCATCCTCACCAGGAAACCTGGTGGGGGAGACAGTTTATTTTTCGACAACCCGACCATGAAAAAGGTTAGTGCAGGTTTTCATGGTACCTGTAGCAAGTTACAGATATAATCTGGTCTGACCTGAGAAAAATCTGGCCTGATGTGATGGGGACACATTTTCTTAATTTACACGTTATGCCTAAATGTTGAAGGTCAAGGTCATATTGTGGTCTGAAAAAAATATGGCCATCATTGGATCACGGGCAAAGGGTAAGTTGCGGTTGATCGCCAAGGGTAAGTCTCCACCAGTCAAGGAAGGCTACCCCTTGGCGATCGCTTTGTGATCGCACATATCTCGTGTTTGCAGTGGTGTGCAAATGGAACACTATTTCATGCTTATGGTTATTATGCCTATTGCAAGTCCATGTGGAGGAGAAAATGTGGACAGGAAGGAATATGTCAGAAGGATCTTTCACAGTTGAGAGAGGGAGGGTCAAAGTAGAAAATACAATTTAAATAGCTATACACAAACTCATTGCCAATCTTGTCTCTCACCCATGATAGCAGCTGCGACCATTCTCTTTCGTATATTGGCTGCAATTGTTTGCAACTGGGATTAATATTAAAAATAGAAACTACTTGCTTGTTTGGATCAGAGCTAGGCTTTTCATGATTTGCTTCTATTTGTAGCTCTGTCCATCTTTTTCCCATCCCCGTGCTCCCTCATATATTGTAAAATAAGCATTCCATAATGTTCCACTTTATGTCATCTTACCTTTATGCCACTTTTCAAAAGGCTTTTTTAAACAGGTGTTGAGGAAAGAATTTGTTTTTGACTTTCCTATCCTGGACATAGCCCAGATTTAATCATGTAAAACAAAATGGTTTTGTAATCCCATGGTGCTTCAAATGAAGATTCATAATTTTTTTTTTTATATCTTGCCATTTCACAAGTGTTAAAAATAATACACCACACAGGAATGACCCAAGCAGTGTTGCAATGGTAAATTTGACTTCCAGACGTACAGCTCTCACTGGGATTGGATCTCATCACAAAAGCCATTTTAGTTTTGCCAGTCTGCCGTTTGCATCTTTCCCAATTAGACAAGGACTTCACGAAGACATACCTAACTGATATAAAACTTTTGAAAGGGTGTAGTTTGAAATGGTGTATCTATGTTATGACAGTATATTCAACCAAGATTCAATGAGCAATTGGGTTTTCTCGGGGATGGCTGTATTGTGGTCGAGTACCGCTTTGTACGTTAGGTTAGGAAGATAGAATTTGACCAGGATAATGATACACAATGGCTTACTCTTTCTGAAAGACCATGTGGAATATTTTAGGTCGCCCAGCTAATGCTAGCAGATGGAAGAGCTGAAGACAGCGCATTCATCGTTTGAAATGCTACCTCACAGAACCTGGGAGGCAGCTTCCAACTGGTTGGGTGTTGAAACCAGATGAAACAGTTCAGGTCTGAGTATGCTACCTCTTTGCTGTCCGACCAGCTCCAGAAATGGTGTGATAGTTGCAATCAGGAACAAAATCATCGACAATATTTCATCAAATGATTTGTACCAAACATTCTTGCAAGAAAGTTGAAGGTCAACTGGAAATAACTACAGTCTAAAGAATCAACATTGCACAGCTTAAACACCAGATGAAGGAAATAGCGACAAATTTACCTATGTATGAGAGATTATATATTAACGAGATAGTTAGTAGAACACCTTAGCCCACACAGTCTTGAGAAAATGACATGGGAAGGGTCTTTTCCAATCTTGCTTTGCGTTTCCGAGCATGATCCATACCAGCTTTGTCCGTGAACTTTGAATAACAGTCGCGATAGTGATCATACTAAGCCGATGGGTCAAATGGAACAGTGCAGAGCTCAGCCTTCTGCCAACTCTGGCCTCAGAGCACGCGGCAAATTCATTGGTTGAGACCGTGTGAAATTTTGGCCAAATACTGCAAAACTGAAGGCTTTTGGGAGTGAAAACAAGGCGATTTGCGTTTCACTGTATTCAACTATATAATTGAGTCGAAATAAAATAAAAGTTTTGTTTGTTGTTTTTTATTGTATACCATGTCGAGGCTCATGTAAGAGCTTACACACAGAACATATAACAAGGCAGGAGACAAGAGGGGGCAGAAGAGGGAAGCACAAAATAGTGGGGAACAGATAAATAGGAGATCTGTGGAAGGGAGAGGGATGGGGTGGGGTACACGGGGTAAACACGATGGAACTACAGGGACTTTCAGGAAGGAAAACGGAATTTGAATGATGTGGGTTTGGGTGGATTATCGGGGGTAGAAAAGATGGAGGATTTGGATGGGGGATGAAAAGAGATGGTGGTGAACAGCTGTTTTGAATACCTGGAGGGAAGAGTGGGATTGAAGACAGTGTGGGAGTTTGTTCCAAAGGCAGGAAAAAAGAGGAATGAAAGAGTGATGGTGAGCAGTGATTCCTGAATTTGGTAGTTTCACCAGAAGGAGGTTGCTGGCGGACCTTGAGCACCCTGCGGAAATATAGAGGGGACAGATCACAGAGAAAGCAGGTGGGGGAGGGGGGAGGCCAGAGAGGAGAAGGTAGAAGACAAAAAGACCAGCGACCTGCCTCCGGTGAGAAAGAATCACTTTCATCGCGGGAGATACCAAAGATCCTCAACGCCTTGGTTTCCACAGCGTGAAGTCAAGCTAGGTGTGAGGCAGGAGCACCACCACAGAGTGAAGAGCAGTTCTCCATCAGACTGCAAATCCATCCATCCATCCATCCATTGGGACCACACTCTTTGCAGAGTGTTGCAGTCTCTTTGGCTGTTGGGTACAATCCTGTATGGGTCGCCACTCCGACACAGGATACCAGCAATCTGGCACTCATTTTGTCAACCTCGGAAGGATGACAGGCAGAGTCAACCCCACCTGGTATTTATTCAACAGTTGAGCAGGATTTGCACTCAGGATTCGAAGATCCCAAGTGCACCAGCCGAACCATTAAGCCAACACCAGGCATACGACTGCAGATGAAAGCTTTGTAAGGTGAGAAGCTCAGGTATGCCAAGGCAGGACTTTTCACGACGTAGGATTCCCAGTGAGCGACTGGCTTTGGAGGCCAGCTTGGAGATGTGGCTTTCCCAGAAAAGATCATGGCAGATAGTGAGGCCCAAGAGCTTGAATGAAAGGACTTCTTCATGGGGATTGTTGATAAAGTATATGGGGGGGGGGGGTTCCAAACGGACTTTTCGGAGAGACATAGTGAGGGTGTGAGATTTGTCGGTATTGAAAGACATGTTCCAAGTGTTTGACCAGCTTGTGATTTTATCCAGGTGTGCAGAGAGTGGTGACGCTGCTGCCTGCTGACCAGAGGGATGAGAGATGGTACGGCAGAGGATTGAGTCATCAGCAAAGAGATAAAGAGGATTTTCCAGAGGGTCTGAGAGATCATTGATGAAAACCAGAAAAATAACAGGACCCAGAACACTGCCTTGAGGAACTCCAGCCTGGACAGCAAGAGGGGATGAGAGAATTCCATTGAGAGCCACGCGTTGACTGTGACAGGAGAGGAAGTCCACGAACCGTGAGTGGAGATTGCCTTGGATACCATGGGAAGAGAGTTTGATGAGCAGTGCGGGAGGCCAGACCGTATCGAAAGCTTGCGTTATGTCTAGGGAAATGGCTATGATCTCATGTTTGGCATTGAGGACCTCCATCCATTGTTGGGAAAGCAGAAGCAGCATGTCTAGGGGAGAGTGACCTGGTCTAAATCCAAATTGATGGTCGGAAATCAAGCAAAGGAGAAGAGGAACGATTTGATGTCAGAACCGATGATGGATTCCATCACTTTGCTGATGATTGGGAGAAAGCTGATTGGTCTGTAGTTGCAGCAATCAGTATTTGCACCTTTTTATGCAGAGTGGTAATGTTTGCTGATTTCCAAGCAGATGGCAGATGACGTTGAGTAAATGAGAGGGTGAACAGAACAGAGAGAGGGTGAACGAAAGCAGCAGAGCAGGTTTTTAGAACATGAGGTCTGATGCCATATGGATCAGTTGCAGAATCTGAGTCGAGGTTTGACAGCAAGCTCTCCACCTTGACACGAGAAAAGGACACAGAGTCCAGGAACAGCTGGGTGTGACTTGGTAAAGTGGTACAGAAAGCGATGGGTTTGGGACACAAGATTTAGAAGCAAACACTGAGTTTAGGCATTCAGCCTTTTCACATGCAGTGTCAGCTGTGCAGCCATTTGAGGTAAAGGAGAGGATGGAGGGGGAACATTCACCCGAAACAGACTTCAACAGATGCCATCAGGATTTGGAGGAGGGAGACAGGTTTGAGAGTTTCGTCTTGAGATGAGAAATTTGTTGTTTCCTGGCTCTCCTGAGGGTAGACACACACTTATTCCAGTCTTTGTGGAAGGAACTGAGATTGCCTTCAGTAGGATTTGCCTTTCATGAGGCAAAGGAAAGTTGTTTCAGGACAACAGCCCCCCCCCCACCTCAAGCTTCAGTGTACCATGGGTGGGAGGAAGGGTAGGACAGTTGAAGATGAGATGGGATAAATCTGTGCATGAGAGAGAGCAAATATCTTTGAAAATATTTCCAGGATGAGTTGATTGATGAGAGAGTAAAAATGGTAGACCAGTGTAGAAATTTGATGGCTACTTGAAGACCCTGCCAGTTGGACTGAGTAAAATGCCAGACTCGTCAGCACTGAGTTGGTTCTCTCATCACAGGCAGTTCGATGACTGCTTTAACAAGCACGTGGCCAAATTAACCGATTGGAGCAAAAGAAGAACTGCAGATGTTTTCTGGGAATCAAATCCAGAAGAGATGGAGTTCCATTGGCTGAGATCCAGGTGGGGAAGTTGACAGATTTTGTCAGTCCCAATGAGTCGCAGAAGTCCTTTGCTGTCGCGCCATGGCAGGTGAAAGAGGTACACACACCCAGCCAACTGCTATGATGGTAATTGAAGTCACCACATATGAGGAAGAGAGAGTTGGGATGAGAGGAGAGAAGCTTGTCCATATTTTCGGCGAGCGAGATGTAAATGGAGTCATCACTGTTTGGTGGACGGAACAACACATACATAAACATGAGGTGGGAGCGGAGGGAAAGCTGTAGCTGGAGGTATTCCTGGGGTGTGGAGGAGTGGGGGGCAGTGCATGGAGAGTGAGGAATGGAGTTTTTGATAAAGAGAGCAACTCTGCCACAAGGATGAGGCTTAGGTGTATCATATTGGAGGAGGGAGCAACCAGGGAGAGAAACTAAGGGCACCCCACCAAGTTAATTGTTTACGTTTTGTATTCCACCATTAGGCCGGATCTGAATCCAGACCTAAACCAAAATAAAATTGGCTTGTTCTTATCACCGAACCAACTCACCCACCAAGTTTCGTCTAAATCCATCCATAACTTTTTGAAATATTGTGCTATATATCGTTTGAGCCCGAACACTCAATTGTGAAGAATCACTTCAAAAAATTATCGGATTCGGATTCGGATATTCAATAAAATCGAATCAATTATTCCTTTTGACATACCCAACCTGGCCACCAAGTTTCGTCCGAATCCGTACACTAATTTTTGAGATATTTTGTTCACAAACAAACAGACAGACAGGCAGGGGTGAAAACAAAACCTCCTTCCACCTTCGGTGGAGGAGGTCATTATGATTTTCGAATTATAATTGGATGGACATATGGGCCCAAAACCCCTCAAAAAGTGATAAAAATTATTGCTTTTATACTTTAAATCATTTTAAGATTAACCACATGTAGAAAAAAAAAATCGATTTTTCAATCCGCACGTACTCTTGACCATGGTGAGTTATGAATTCTATGTATTGTCTTTCATTTTGCAATAGCACCCAATAATATATTATACTGTACCAGGAAATAGATGAAATCCCATGATTTACTAAGCATTGAAAGTGAGATTCAGCTCATATTTTCGGTCAATACCACAGTTGCTTTTGCAAAAATGCACCTCTAAACATATTTGTGGGAATGATGAATGCAGCACATTGGAAGAGGGATAGGGGCAGCAGTGTTCTGCTACTTGCGATACTTGCTTAATCGAACAATAAATATGAAGTGCGTTACTTATAAAGCCTTTTTGTAAAGTCACTGCCGTTATTCATAAAATGTTTTAGTAACCCCCCATCTCCCCCAAATTGTACAAAGTCCAAGTTGTGCATCCTTGCTTCTCTTCTGTTTTGAAAGATGGCAGCGGCATGGTTGGAGTCAAATTCCATGCACAATTAAGATGCTAAATGACATCTGCTGATATTTACTGCCAATCCTCCTCGAAGAAGATGATCAAGATTACCAAGCCGATTCATTGTTCACTCTATAAAACATAGTGATCTGGAATCCTCCAGCAATTCATTGAAGTAAACAATTCAAAAGCACAACATAAGTTATACATTCCAAAGGACAAAGCAAGGGTAGACAAAGAGAGTGAGATAACAGAATGAAAAAAACTAAATATGTACACTATAAGTCTGAAGAAAAACAACTCGTTTAAAAGAGAATGAGTGGAGTTGCATCAAAAATAATTGCAAGTGCGGAAGGGATCAATTTATGAACGGACGAGACCAAAAACTTTTAGTTGCCTTTTAGCCTGGGGAGCGTTAATTGAAGAGATGGTTGTAGCATGACTTTACTTTGCTAATGTGTGTTTGATTTCATTGGCTGTTCAGAGCAGGTACTTCAAGTCAAGATGATTTCCATGGCTATTAAGTAGATATGATTTCCATGGCTATTAAGAGCAGGTTCGTTAAGTAGATATGATTTCCATGGTTATTAAGAGCAGCTTCGTTAAGTAGATATGATTTCCATGGTTATTAAGAGCAGGTTCGTTAAGTAGATATGATTTTCACGGCTATTAAGAGCAGTTTCTTGAAGGAGATATTATTTCCATGGCTATTTAGAGAAGGTTCTTTTTATTTATTTATTTATTTGTTTGTTTGTTTGTACACACAGTCCAGGCTTATGGAAGAGTCAGTGCACTCAACGAATCAGGACGTAACACACAAAAGGAGGATTCTGTCCTCTGGAGGATTCTTGGTCTTCGTGGGTGCCAACAAAACTGATCAAGCTTATGTCTGAACTATACTCTGGTACTGAGAGTGCTGTGGGATGTGGTGATGCAATCTCTGACTTATTTCCAGTTGTTACTGGAGTTTCTCAGGGGTGTGTACTGGCCCTCACACTTTTCAGCACTTGTATGGACTGGATTCTGGGGAGGATGTCAGATAGATCAAGCTGCGGTGCATCGTTTGGGAATGTCAAGATCTCTGACCTTGATTTTGCAGATGGTTCAGTCATCTTTGTGGGGAGTCTAGATATCCTTTTTGGGGCCTTCAAGGTTCTGAATGAGGAGTCGGCGTCACTGGGATTATGGGTTTCCTGGGTCAAAAGAAAGATCCAGGCTATTGATGACATCTTGGATGCTGCTATCCTGTCTGTACCCGTTTGTGGCGAGATTGTTGAGGTCACGGAGAGATTCACTTACCTTGACAGGGATATTCATGTCTCTGCTGGCTGTAAGCCAGAGGTCAACAGATGTCTGGGTCGGACCTGGGGAGTCATGGATTCACTGGATCATGGGGTGTGGTGCTGCCGGTACCTGTGCGGGAGGACGAAAGTCCGAGTCTTCAGGTCCTAGGTGCTTCCACAGTCTTGCTCTCTGGATGTGAGACTTGGACTCTGACCAAGGATCTGAGATGGACACTTAATTCCTTTGATACCAGGTCTCTTTGGAGAATCCTTGGCTGTTGCTGGTCAGACTTTGTGTCCAATGAGCGGTTGCTGAGAGAGACTCAAATGAGATTTGTTACCTGCATAGTCTGTGAGCGTCAGCTGCGGCTGTATGGACATGTGGCTCATTTTCATGACGCTGATCCTGCTCACCAGATTCTCTCAGTGCGGAAGCCTCCTGAGTGGAGGAGGCCAATGGCTCGACCCCATGCCTCATGGTTGCAGCAGGTTGATCGGCCTCTCAAGGAGATGGGGATGGGCCAGGCATCTGCCTGGGGGATGGCCAGATGGAGGCACATGGAGTACCGGCGGAAAGTGGACGCAGCGACGCACTGCTCCGGCGCATGCTCCCATATCTGACCTGAGCTGACCTGGAGGGGGGAAGAGGCTCATCCCGCCAGATGACAAGTAAACCATCTCATGCAATCGTTGCAACTCAGAGGTAGCGTTTGACATCGCAAATGTTGGTGAACTTCTTTGAAGGGTGAGTGCCTTGCAACAGGTGCGCATGCATGTGCCAGAGGTGAGGACATTCAGATTGGATAGCTAGCCACATTGGCCTGCTGGTGAAAGGAAGTTTAATTGAGCCTGACACAATGTCGTCAATAGATACCGATAAACAGAGGAATTAGAAGTTTGTTGTATGAAAGAACAGACTTGGCATGTGGGGTATTCACATTCAAGTGCATTGCGGCTTGTAAAGTCCGATGGAATATTCAAAGATCCAGCTGGGTGTCTGCTCGAGGTATGGTAGGGACTGACTGCAGAAAGGAAGGTGTTGAATGTGGACTGGCAGAAAACTCTCTCCTGCATAGTTTCTCAGAGGCCTGTACACACGGTTTGCTGTCTATGAGAACAAAAGGATGGTGTTTGGACTGCACAATGTATGGGCTGAAGTTCTTGATGGAAGCCGTGATGGACAGAGCTTCAATTTCCCAGGGCACCCAAGTGATTTGTCTGAATCAAATCAGTTTGGCACTGAAAACCTGAGCAAGTTTGAGTTTATTGCTGTGGGTCACATACAGGATGGATGCGATGCCATACTTCTTAACAGCACCATCTGTGACAACCCAGAGTTGGTCATCTGGCCGGGGTGGGTAATGATTTCAGTGGAAGCAAGAGCAGACTGCGCCAATTGGAAGCTTGTGCGAAGGTCATCTGTCCACTTGATCCTTTCACTGGACTCACGTCTGGCAGTGACAGCATCCAAAGGGGTTGTATATGAGCACATTGTGGAAGGACTCTTGTAAGCATCTTTTAAGCTCCGATGAAAGACCTCATGCATCAAAACCTTCTCTGGTGAAAGCAGTTAGAGAGAATGGCCACACGGTGTGGGCTAGCTTGCAAGGTGCCCTGAGACTAAATCCATCCCAGAATAGTTGTCTTCTTGGGACAGATGACAGTCTTTGGGGCAGATAGGCGCAGATCACATCATGACAGGGCATGTAGTACACGTTGCCAGTTGAGAAGAAGTTCCTCAGGACTGTTACCACCGCAGTGGAGTTTGACAAATCTGCAAGTTTGACAACTCCCAGCCCCCCCAGCCCCCCCAAAAGATCGCTTAGGATACAGCATTTCAATTCCTCAAAGGCGGTTTCAGATCCAGGCATGCCCGCGGTAGATCGAGTGCCCACACGAACACCTTTGTAGGGTGTGACCACTCCACAGTACTTTATTGAACATCGCACCAATGGAATCTGGTCAGGTCTGTTGCAATGATGTGTTTCCAAAGAGCAATCTTGCATAGGGTTGCGTTAACATCAGGGATGAGTGAAGGTTGAGGCTTACTGTGGCACCCAACAACGGCGGATGCTGTGACAAGTCGGAATCCTCCATTTGGCTTCTTCACGAGAAATGATGGGTTAAGGTGCTCAACAGTGACTCCCACATATTCAGGTCGAACAAAGACCCCAAGGCCCTCAAGGTCATCAAATTTTTGTTGCAACTCAACAAGTTTATCTCTGGCATACTGGAGAAGGTGACCTTTCAAGTGTAATTTAAACACAAGGAATGTGTCTTCGTATTTGTCACACATACAATCACAATAAATCATACACCTCAGAAAATTCAACCAGAATACATCAGATGATAAAACTGAATTCAAAATAAACTCGAGCCACACCAACAACAAAACAATCACTCAATACATCACAAGCACAACAAAGTGTCAAAAATGTACCAGACTCGTTTACAAGAGAATGTTAGTGCTGATGAAACAGTTTCTTGGTGGGGGTTCTAGTAATGCTGGGTCGCTTGCCTTTGCGTTTCCAGCAGTCAGGATCAGTCAAGGCAGGAATTTGGAATTTGTTCAAGTTACCGGTGATAACTTGTCCACTCTTAACGAAGAACACCATGGGATGTTTAACGTCCACCGACTTATGCCAGCAGACCTGACGCCCGGTTTAACATCCATCCGAGGGAAGGCTCACACATATCGATACCTTACCCTGCACGTGAAACACCAGGATGGCAGTTTATAGCTGGGTCGATATTTGAACCCAGGCTCGACAGCTCACAGGAGAGTGTGCACACCTCCCCGGTCATCTTCCTTCCTGCCAGTGACAGCCCTAAGGTATTTATAACCAGATAAAAATGCATTTTGTAAGTTAATCTGAAAGCAGAAGTAGGAACGACATGAAAATGGAATGAGATACATCCTTATTTATGTCAGGGTAGAGTATAAATAGGAGTCCGTAACAAAATGATATTGATTTTGGACATTAGTAATGACGTTCTTTACGTGGCTATTTCCATCTGAGCTGTTTTCATCAATCATGGCAGTCAAGCTGTTCCTTCAGAAGGTATTCAACTCCTCTCGTTCGGCTGTGCCTCTCACTCGATTCGTTTTGGGAGTTTTCTGTAATTTATGGGCCAGCAAGGACTGCATGATCTGTGACTAATAGCAACCTACGTGCCTGTGGTACCGCAGCACTGTTTTCTGTCATGTGAAGGATAATCTGGAGACTTAGGCCCTTGGATATTTTCTGTTTGAGTTTCCATATTGCTGGAGATCGGAATAAAGTCCAGGCGAGTGCAAATCCCATTGAGGTGGTACCTTCGATCTTAGAAGTGCATAAATAAACGACGTGTCTGTGGGTTTGTCTGTCATGTTTCTTACTAGTAGTATTACCTCTTTCACCTCTTTGCGCATTGTAACCAAACTTTGTGGGTACAATTAACAATATCTTACAGTTCTACTTACGATGTCTAAATTTCCTTTGAACTCCTCCATAACAGCTTTTATGACCCCAACTCAGAATCACTAAATTTCATTCAATCTGCTAAGTTTCACATCAATGAGGAAACAATTATTTTGATTGGATGATGTTCTCGTTATAAAGTAAACAAACATAAGCATAAAAACATAAAAATTAGAGGACTTGCTCGATACAAATATTACATGAAGTAATCATGTATGGAACAAATTGAACGAAAATAACTGGGGTCCGAAAGGACCCCAGAAAGGATTTGCTTGAAACTACGCATCAAGGTAAGATCTTAAAACGTCATATATATTTATTATCGGCACATATAGGTAAACAAACTAATAACACATGAAATACATTATTGAACTAAGACAGAAATAACATCAAAATGTATGCCTGGGGTCCAAAAAGACCCCTGTTGGTAGGACTAGGGTTAAGCAATTGGTAGCTGACTTGGCATCCTAGGGTCCTGAGTTTGAGCCCCGTTGGCTGCTGAATTAATACCAGGTGGTGTTGACTCAGCCTGTCATCCTTCCAAGTTCAGCAAAATGAGTTCCAGTGTACTGACAATAGGAACACTGCATCAGCGGCTGAGCCGCGTCCCGAACCAATGATGCAACCAGCAGCCATAAGGAATGTCCAACAACCACACAACCAACAACCACTCGAAAGAGAATGTCCATCCATCTGTCTTATCAGTTTATGATTGAGGAACAACTTATTTAAATCGAACGTTATATTTTGAACATGAATAGGAGGACAAGTTTGCCATTTTACCGTACTTTGGCTCTGAATTCATCACAAATGTACATGCAGAGAGGAGTGAGATAGTTTTTATACTCTGTCTGCCTGCCTGGCAGTCAAACAAAATTGAAAATCATTCCAAACAGGAAACTTTCTGATTTTAAAGATGTTATAAAGGACACAAACAACAGGCACGAATAACTGATGTAATGTGTTTGGTAGGGTGATGTAATAGACACTGGGTAAAGGCAGTAAAACCAGGAATTAATTAATTTATACACCGTTAACGGCTTTCAACCTTTATTTAAATTGAACTATATACTTGAACACTGTAGAAGACAAATTACCTTTGACGTGGATTTCTACCCTCGAACCGCGTCGTGATCGAAAGGATTCTTTAGATTGTTGAGGGATCTTGACCTCCTCGAGGATTCAACGTCTAGCCGACTCAGTGTTGCATGTATCGGGATAAAATAAACCACAGAAGTCCAGTAATAATCAATGTCCACAAGGAGTTCTTTCTTCTGTACCATTTATTTGCTGTCCCTCAGATCATCTCCCTCTCCCCATATATCCATTCCATTTTATAAGCAGAGAGGCCTTTGATCGCAAGAACAGAATGCACAGCTTATCAGCCCGGTCACCTTGTACTTTCAGAAACCCAAGCAATGTCCAAAGTGTCAAAGAAAGACAAGATTATAAGTAGGTGGTAGGCCTTAACAACTAAATAGTAGAACAGTAGAACGAAAACACAAACACTTTGACCTACTCTGACTGAGGCAAAGGTTTCTTGTCTAGAGAGTAATAATTTCCCCAACACTCCCCCCTTGTTGCCTAAAAAGGCAACACTAGTTAAGTTTAACGATATATATTTTCTCTTCACTTGGAAATGCATTCTCTCTTGCGTTTGAGTGTGCCCATTTCATTGGGTAGTCACATCCCCCCTTTTCCCCATCGTAGAGCTCAGTCCCTTAGCCTTTCCTGTCCCGCAAGCCAGGTGGCTTCATGTGGTTGTACAGCTTCGGACCTGGTTGAGGTTCCGGTAGGCCCCTAGGCCGATAGAAGATAAGGCTACCCGTTGGGTTGCACAGCTGATTTTCGACAACCTATTTCGGGAACAAAGCAGATGAGCAAGAGTGGATTGACAATTCCCGTGAATATTGAACACATTCATTTGCGCTACTTATGGATTTCCAAGTTCAGGTTCTATCTCAAAAGAGTCGTAGGACTCAGTCTCAAAACCAGGGTATGAGGGTGGTGCTTGGGCCACCATCACCTTTTTAGCAGTATTCCTCTTTAGACAAGAAACAATCAATGCCGGCATTGTAATTGTTGCACATCTAACAAGCACCACTTCAATGATGATCCACAATAACCCAACGGAAATCCAATGCAATAGGGTAGTTCCCCAGCCTCCAAAAATCCCTTCAAACCAGGAATAAAGCCCATCTTTCGTGAAATAATTGTGATACTTGGCTCCTTCTTGTTTAATCTTGTCAGCTATGTTTGTGATTTTCTCCGAGTTATCAGGGATATAAGTACAACACTCAGAGTTAATTACAGCACACGTTCCTCCTTGAGCCGCGAGAATGAGGTCGAGCGCAACTCGGTTTTGCATTGAAACTGCACGTAGGGCGACGACCTCCGAGTTGATATCAATCATGCCTAGAGCAGTTTTATTTGCCAATAATTCAAGCGAAGCAGCTAACTCTGCCAATCCCACAGACGTTTGTCCAACACCGTAGTGAGGGATTAAAATCATGAAGAACAGTTCAGTTGACGTGAAACCCCGTTTACCCCGTTTCAAATGCTCAAAAGGTGACGTAGATAACAGGCGCATATGTGGCAAAATAAATGACAAGAAACAAGATCCACTCCAATTAACTGGAAGCCATGGGTATGCTCGATTTCCACACACGAAATAGGTATTATTTAAAGCGACTTGTGGTCCCATCATGTGATTTTCATAAACATAATGACTGCATTCAGAATTCCCTAATCTTCTTTCTCCCCATGCCTCTTGTACCAAGCATAGTTCGGGTTTTTTCTGTCGCCCGTTCAACCATAAAATGTGGAGGCATTTTACTTAAATTAAAATTTGGCCAAAACCAGTTACTGAAATTTCGTTGTCGGAGGCAATTTCCATTTCCATTGGTAACGATGTGGTCGTCAAGGTTATTATCTTGTTTATCCCAGTTTCTTTCCTTTGCCCAGTACCCACACCATTCACTCAGATTAAATGGTATAGCCAGAAGCGGTATCCCAGTAACTGCTGAATGAGGTATCTTAGTACAAACCCAGCAATTGGTTTTATTAAAAGCTTTCGCGTGTTTACGAGAAAGAGCCAGATAAGTGTTTATTCCATGTGGTGAACCCACTTTGCTCGTTAAGCTTCTTCGGTCTCTGAATGCCCTAGGCTTAGTTTGGTGGGTAGTCTGACAGGCCCATCTCCAAAGAACATGCAAATAACGTTGGTCACAGATGGTACTTATCGGTTCAACAGACCAAGTACACATTGCACCACCTGCATTTAGTAGTACAAATAATCCTGCAATGGAAAGAATCATTAAAGTTATCAGGAAGCAATGTTCTCCTCGGGTTCTTTTCTGCCGTGTGCCAGTTTGCAGTGTGTGGCATGGATCCATGTTGCTCTTCCTTTACACTTCACAGCTGTATGGGTAGTTAGCAGTATTTGAAATGGCCCACACCAACGTGCCTGAAGAGAGTTCTTCCGTTTCTAAATTTTCACGTAAACAAAGTCTCCGGGTTTGAAGTTGTGATGATCAGATGTGGCTGGTTCTGGCAGAGCTTGTTTCACCTGTGCATAAAAAGTTCTTACAGCATGATTCAGAGAGATACAGAACGTAAGCAACGTGTCATCCATTTGCTGCACGTTCATGTCTTTTATAGTCAAAGGAGGTGAGTTCGGTAATCTCATTGGTCTTCCCATCAGAATCTCATGCGGAGATAAGCCAGTGTTTCGATTTGCGGTAGATCTCATAGTCATGAGAGCAATTGGCAGAGCATCTGGCCATTTTAATCCAGTTTGTTCACAAATCTTGGCCAGTTTATTCTTCAGGAATCCATTTTGCCTCTCTACTGCCCCCGCAGATTGCGGACGATGCGGGCAGTCGAAATGTTGCTTGATTTGCAATACGCGACATAATTCTTTCACCACTTCGGCTGTGAAATGAGTACCTTGGTCACTGGAGATCCTACAAGGTATTCCAAACCCACAGATGAAATCCTTCATCAACAGTTTAACCACAGTAATGGCATCTGCTTTCCGACAAGGGTAAGCCTCAACCCATTTGGTGAACAAATCGACGATGACTAACGCAAATTCAAAACCGCAGCATTTTGGTAACTGGACAAAATCCATCTGGATATGAACAAAAGGTCCGAATGGAATTGGATGACCCCCTGGGGCCATCTCCACCCCCCTTGCTGGGTTATGTTTTTGGCAAATATGACATGTCTTACAATACTGTTCTGCAATTGGACTAAACCCCGGGGCAAACCACTGTCTCCCAATTGAAGCACTCATGCCGCCTTTGCTAGTATGCCCGGCCCCATGTGCCAATCGGGCGAGCCAAGGTAATAGAGCTCTTGGTGCCACCACACGACCATCAGATGATCTCCATAATTTGGATTCATTTTCGAATTCACATCCAGCCAGTATCCACAAATCTCGTTTTTTAGCACTGACAGCTGTCTGCAAAGTGTTTATATCGTCAATGGTCGGTGTTGCCTCTTGTCTCAATACACATTGTGATATTAAAAGAGCTCTGGTGTGGGCAGCAGATTTTGCAGCTGCATCTGCCCTGGCATTTCCCCGTGAGACGTCATCAGATCTCCCAGTGTGGGCGTCACATTTTACCACTGCAATTTGGTGAGGCAGAAGTATTGCTTCCAGCAGATTCGCAATCCATGCTCCATTCCTCACCTGCCCACCTGATGATGTTATAAAACCCCTTTCGCACCAGAGTGCTCCGAATTCGTGTACAGCACCAAAGGCATAGCCGGAGTCAGTGTAGATTGTCACTATTTGGCCTTTGGCTAAATGGCATGCACGAGTGAGGGCGAACAGTTCTGCCTGCTGCGCGGAACAGCTCTCAGCCAATCTCCCGCTTTCGATTACTTCGTGATCAGAGCAAACGGCGTAGCCTGTTAATAAACATCCATCAGGTGCACGTGATGATGAGCCGTCGACATATAGAACAAATTCAGAATTTTGGATTGGTGTGTCTCTCAAGTCAGGACGGGGTTGACACGTGTGGGCGATTATCTCTTCACAATTGTGAGGATCACCATCTTGTACTCCTGGCAACAAACTAGCAGGATTCAGCGGTGCGCATCTCCTAATCGTAATGTTCGTGGGTGCTGTGAGTGAGAGTTCGTATGTCGTTGCTCTTGAAGCCGACAAATGTTGTGTTTTCGTTTTTAACAATACAGCTGTCACTGCATGCGGTACCAGGAGAATCAAAGTGTTTCCCGCGACGAGCGCTTCGGTCGCCTGCACCGCGAGCGAAGCGGCTGCTACTGCCTTGAGACAAGGGGGGAATCCTTGCGCTACCGGATCCAATTTAGTACTATAATATGCAACAGGCCGTAATTTATTTCCGTGCTTCTGTGTCAGCACAGATTGTGCGAATCCCTGTCTCTCACATGCGTACAAATGGAAAGGTTTTTCATAGTTTGGTAAACCCAGAGCGGGAGCCGAAGAAAGAGCCTGTTTTAACGTTACAAAAGCCTTGTCTGCATTTTGTGTCCATGCAAGTGGGCTGGGTGCGTTTGCCGAACCAATGTCCACCAGGGGGCGCACTAAGGCCGCATAATCTGGTATCCACTGTCTGCAATAGCCGGTCATTCCGAGGAAAGACCTCATCTGTTTCGCAGTAGTTGGCTTGGGAAGGTTTAATATTGCCGCTATACATTCAGGGGAGATGCGTCTTGTATCTCCCTTCAGAATATGCCCCAAATATTTCACTTCTTCTTGGCAAAATTGCAATTTAGCTCTCGATGCTTTGTGTCCTTTCCTGGCTAAGGCCCTCAACAATGTCAATGTATCTCGTCCGCATGCGTCTTTTGACGCTGAACAGATCAGCAGGTCGTCAACATATTGAATAAGTGTGGATCCACAAGGGAAAACTACATCATCCAAGTCGTCTTTGAGGGCCCTCGAGAATAATGTTGGACTTTCACAATACCCCTGGGGCAATACAGTCCAAGTGTATTGCTTTCCCTGGTAGGTGAATGCAAACAGAAACTGTACTTCTTGGGCTATTGGTACACTAAAAAAAGCTGAACAAAGATCCACAACACTAAAATAGGTAGTGTTACTTGGGATGCTTGATAGAATGGTAGTTGGATTTGCAATTACAGGAAAAGCTGGAATTACCGCATCATTCACTGCCCTCAAATCCTGTACGAATCTCCACGTTGGTTTCCCAGGTTTTCTCACAGGTAGGATCGGTGTATTACATTGACTAACAGTGGGAATAATTATCCCTTGTTTCAATAGCGCTTCCACGACAGGAGCAATTCCTACCTCTGCTTCTGGAGACAAAGGGTATTGCGGTTTTCGAGGCAGTTTCTTTTTTGGATCTATAGTGATCTTGATTGGATTCATACTTTTAATTTGGCCGACATCGTTGGCATGTGTTGCCCACAGACAAGTCGGGACTTGTTTGAGTATTTCAGGTAATTTTCCTGACCCATTTAATTCTGAGAGATCGACCACCTCAAACACAGCTTTTGCTGATCCTTGACATTCTGTCCAACAGAATCCCTGTTCCCCGATCTTCCAAAGTCCGTTTACTTGGCTCGATTCCATCAAAGTCGCTTGTGATGCTTTTTTCAAAGAGGTTACCATGTGACCAATGTCCGTTTCTTGGTAACCTTCTGCAATCGCTAAAGTAACATGTGGTGTAACACTGGACGGTTGGTTCCACAATTTTAATTGTTCCTGCGTCAGATGCACCTCCAGACCAATTCCTCGCTTCCCAATCCAAATTGTTCCCAACACTAAGTCAAAGGTCTGGTGTAATTTCGAGAGTGTTTCACTCGCATCGACGTTATCTTTTCCCTTGATGTTGCAATCTGCAATGCAATGTAGTCGAGTCTGTAAGTACCGTCTGTCCATGCCGTGTTTACTCACCCGATCGAGCACCTCGGGTACGTTTCTCTCCAAATGTGATAAATATTCCTGCAAATAGTTAAATGCTTCACAATTAATCACAGTCCATTGATATACAAGATTTTCTGTATTTTCCTGTAATAAATTCATCATAGTTATGTGCGATTCGTGAGGTATTTCTAAATATACACCATCAGGGGTACACTTAATTGAACAATTCAGCTTGCATAACAGATCTCTCCCCAACAGATTAATTGGTGTATCAGTTGCCATCAAAAATGCATGGTTTGCAGACAATGGTCCAATTTCCACCCGGAGCTGCTCTGTCAGTGGAATCGTACTAGCAACTCCTGACATTCCCACTACTTTTACTCGTTCTCGCGATAACGGGGCGTCTGGGAAATCACTCCTTCTGAGCGCAGATTTGGTCGCTCCTGTGTCGACTAAGAAAGGAATCTCTTGGCCTTCAATTTTCAAAGTCAATTTCGGTTCGTCACATGGTTTCAAAGTCAGGAAGGGTAACTCAGACGAAGTCGCTTCTTTACTTTGTCATAAAACGAATGGGTTTTGGGTTTGAAATGAACCTTGAGATGGAGGAGGAAGAAATGAGGGTGGAGGAGGAGGGAACGAGGCTGGAGGAGGAGGAGGAGGGAATTCGGTTTGAGGTGCAGTGGGTTGAAATGAACCAGCTTGCTCAAACTGTGTTCCCCATCTTTCCTGCTGTCTATAATATGGATTTTCATTCACTGGAGGCGTGGAGTGTCTGCGAGTTTCATCTCTGTATTGTGCCGCTGGTCTCTGTTCTACCGGTTCATACGAACTATAAGTTCGACTGTTTCTACGATTTCGGCATTCGTTAGCCCAGTGTCCTTGTTTTCCGCATGTATAACAGAAATCTCTGCGCTGGTCTCTGTATTGTGGTCTCTGACGGTAATAGGTTTGCCCTCGGTTTTGTGCATTATATCTCACATTCCTTTCCCCGGGGCATTCACCTTGACCTTGAACCTGGGATAGCATTAATGTTGGTTCGTTTTCCTCGTCAGAACGATGTTTCAACAATGAATTACAATGCGTTACATATTCCATCAAGTCTTTCACTTCCTTTAATTCCCAACCAATACATACTCGCTTTATCTCATTTTGTAATTTGGCCGTCAAACCATTAAGGTAGACATGAGCAAATGGTACTCCCTCTTCTTTCAGTCCAGAGTGACATTGGTATACACCCCGAAAACGCTCTAAGAACTCCAATGGGTCCTCGCCAGCGCGTTGCCTGCACACCTGTATTTTTGCCCAGTCGGTCTTAAGTGTTACCACCTCTGTGACAGCGTCAATGAGGGTGTCAATATGTTCTTTGAGCTCCTCCCTGTCTCCAGGAGCTTCATCTGGCCATGCAGCGACCTGTTTCAATTGTCGGAGTAACCCCTCTGGTACCACTAATTTTAATAATATTTCCATGTCCATATATGTTGGCTGATGGCATGCCACCACCACGCGTAGTTCCGCCTGGAATTTTTTTGGGTTCTCTCGTATCTTCGGAATCTCATTTACGATGGCTCTTAATTCAGAGCCCCACGGACGATATATTGCTTGTACCTCCCTTGCACCCGGGTAATCTCGCAATGGAAACGCGCCAATGAGTGCCTCATCATCTCCGTCCTTCGCGGTCTCCGGCATTATTTTTTTTGATCGAGTTTGTATTTTACCCTTATCAGCAAGAGGAACTTTATTTTTGCTTTGTGTTCTTGTTTCTTTCTTAATTACTCGCCTGGCTCCCCGTTGAGCCTCTCCTTGCCCTGTGGCATCATCTCCCTCTGTCTCTCCCGCTTCTTCGTCCTCGAGCGGTTGTGCTATCGGAACTGTGCACTCTGGCCATGTATCTGAGTCTTCTTCTTCATCCTCAAATCTGACAGCCACTGCTCGCTGTCTCTTGGTTTTATTTTCAAGTCTCACCAGCATTTGCTTCGTTAATTGGTCTAGCTGACCCTTCAGGTTTAACAACCGTGCCTTTTCGTCTCTGTCATGACATTCCTTCATCCAATTTATATAAACGCTCCAGTTCACCTGCTTCTGGACCTTTTTGTCACTATTTTTCACTTCCAGTACTTTTCTTAAATTGTCTAAACACTCATGATCGAACGTTCCATTCTCAGGGAAGGGTAATCGACTGTTTTTGGTCCAATTGCACCATTTCCCCATGTCTCTCACAGCTTCAGGCCCATACTTATCAAACATAATTCTTGCACATGTACCTCTCCGTGGTTTTTGAATACAATTTGCCTCGGTATACCCATTTTCCTTCCTTTTACAATTTCTAATTCCCATCTCTAAAATCACACAAATCACAACCGCTAAATTCACTCTAAAATCACAGAATAAAATAAATCGCACCCTCGGAGAACCCCCCCTGCTTACCTTCGCTCAAGCACTTGTCGTTCCTCCAGGCACTGCCTCCGGCAGATTAAGCACCTCCGGTCACGAGCGCCGCACAACGCCGATTCGAATCCGTGTCACGGCACCAACTGACGTGGATTTCTACCCTCGAACCGCGTCGTGATCGAAAGGATTCTTTAGATTGTTGAGGGATCTTGACCTCCTCGAGGATTCAACGTCTAGCCGACTCAGTGTTGCATGTATCGGGATAAAATAAACCACAGAAGTCCAGTAATAATCAATGTCCACAAGGAGTTCTTTCTTCTGTACCATTTATTTGCTGTCCCTCAGATCATCTCCCTCTCCCCATATATCCATTCCATTTTATAAGCAGAGAGGCCTTTGATCGCAAGAACAGAATGCACAGCTTATCAGCCTGGTCACCTTGTACTTTCAGAAACCCAAGCAATGTCCAAAGTGTCAAAGAAAGACAAGATTATAAGTAGGTGGTAGGCCTTAACAACTAAATAGTAGAACAGTAGAACGAAAACACAAACACTTTGACCTACTCAGACTGAGGCAAAGGTTTCTTGTCTAGAGAGTAATAATTTCCCCAACACCTTCATAATACTTTCAAGAACCATGCTGTATATCGATGCATGTATGTATTTATCGTGACGTTCACGGGACTTGAACAGTCCCGCTAACGTAGAATGAGCCGAAACGATGGAGGCGGTTTATTTATTTACAACCCAAAGATGGCGGTTTTAATCGCTCTACCGCAAACGGGACGAGGAAGGTGGCACGAGTCGCTTTTCACTGAGTTAATAACGTTTATTTCTCTAACCAGAAATAACAAGACTCGGCAAGAAGAGGGATCCGGGGCGATTCGACGGGATGGTGGTGTGGGTTCAGGCGTGGGGAAAACACAAACAATTCCAATGGATATACAAATCTCAAACCCTCTAAGGCGCCAGGTACACACACACACACACACACACACACACACACACACACACACACACACACACACACACACACACACACACACACACACACACACACACACACACACACACACACACACACACAAAACGTAGCTGATCCTGGTGGTCAGGCTGGCCCATGGTGTAAACGCAACAGTCCCTGGATTGGCGTCGGACGAGCTGGCGTTGCGCTCGTCAGGGGCAGGAGACACCGTGGTGCTGTCGACCTCCTGGTGTCGGCCCCAGACCGCTCACAGCCGCCAGGGAGCCAGTTCTGGCGCCAAGTTGAGAGCAGGAGAGGGAGGCAGGTCCGCCCGCCGTTCGACCCCGTACTCCGAGCCAGCAGAACCCCAGAGCCAACCGAGCTGAGGCACGAAGCACAGCAAGGCCTCGAGACACGATGAAAACAGGATCGAATCAGCGCAACAACACAGCACGCTCCCAGCACAACAGCCTCCACCAAAACGGTTTTTCTGTCCCGATCTTCTTCCTCTTCCTTTTTTTCCCGAACAGAGCCTTTTTATCCTCGAGTCCTCGTCACTTCCAATCGAGCCGTTTTATTGGCCCTGCACCGTCGCCTTCCGCCAATCGTGATCACGGGGCGGAGCAATCCGCAGCACTGTCCTGTGACGTCACGGCAAGCCTCCAGGGAATACTAAAAGGGGTTTACGCAGACACACTTACCCTAACCCGTTTCCCTAACTAATTACGCGACAATTACCATTTCCCCCTTGAAGAAATGGACAGTTACTAGACAACTTATCACCACTGAATTGCTACTTATTACATCGAGATCCTGGTACACTCGAACAGCATGGCATACCTAATTACCCTTTGAATGCATACCCCCCCTCAAACGTAACAGTATGTATGTATGTATGTATGTATGTATGTATGTATGTATATATAGCATAATTATGAGAGGGTGTGGCATGTGAGAGTACAGTATTGGGGTGAAAAAGTGGTTGCCGATATGGCTATGTATGATGTTAATTGACGCTGTATTCTGTAGTGATCAAGAATGCCTCCATCTCCCAAAATGCAGCTCAATGTCATCTTATTACAGTGTATAAGATGGTGTTTAAGACTGCTTCAGTCGCGCTAAACTTCCGGATTTTTTTGAAACAATCTTTAAAATCATTATTTCATTAACGTTGAAGTATATACTTAAACAATGCACGGGGTGTTGTGTTCTATGAGCTCAAGCTAAATATGAGCTTCCTTACAAGGACTTTCATCACAGGAGGCCATTAGGCCAATAAAGCATGTGCAACAGTTGCCAACCAATGGTTGTTTGTCCATGCTCTATCCTATTTAAATGCTGAGCATCAAGCAAGGAAGGACCACATGTTTAAGTCTTTGGTGTGACTCGGTGGGGTCAAGTTCAAATCGCCGGCCTTCCAGACTCAGAGATCTAACCATTACGTCACAGATTTATTTCATCTATCACTGGTCTCTTCAAAAAAAATGTCTCTTGGATTAATTGATGAGCAGATAACCCATTTCCACCTGGCTGCTGCTAGGGAATTTATTCCCAATAGAGTGCAGAATATTTCGGAAGTTTGCTAGGAATGTTCATCAACAGCAGCATCGCAGAGACCAGCAAAAATTCCTTGAAATGTAAAATATGACTGAAAGTCCTCAATCCCCCCCCCACCCCTCACTCCAAAAAGTCCTCAACTCCAAATCTTCAAACCCCTTCCCCACCCTAACTCTCTGTCCCTCAACTGCTTTCTTATTCTTCAAGTCCTCAACCCCAAGTCTTCATCCCCCTCCCCACCCCAAGTACCCAAACCCACTTTCTCAGCTCTCTGCCCTCTCTCTGTCCCTCACCAACACCACAACTCTCTGTCCTCCACTCACCCTGTCTTCTCCCAGTCCTCAACTCTAAGTCCGCAACTCCCCCTTCCGCATAATAGTAACTCACATGAAGTGCCAGATTAAGGTTGGGGAACAAAAACTCATATGCAGAGCCGAATCATGGGGGCCCCCTGGGTTACCATGAAAAAAATTAATTACACACGTTTAAATGAACCATAAGAACCACAGTTACGTTCTTTTGGATGTTACTCGTTAATATCTTTTATAATAAAAATAATTCAAGGTTCAAATACATGTACTTGACTAAATTATTGAGAAAAGGTCCCTTTATATGGAATGTGTCATGTGACAAACTATAGAAAGAAGGGACATTGCATTGTTTGTAGAAAATGCCAAACAAGAGAAAAGAAGGAACATTCCATGGCTTGTGGAAAATGCCAGATGGTAGAAAATACGGCACATTCAAAAAAATCTTGTGTGAATGCTGTACCTTTGTGTTCTTATGAGGAACCAAGTAATGCTCAAGAAAAGTTCATATAAAAGGGCACCAATTTTTTAAACAAATTAGTCGCACACATGCACATCATCTTATGTGTTTTCGTTTTCAAGTAACACAAAAAACTTAATGTCATGACAGGGTTTAACAAATATAAATAAATATATGGATGTATGTCTATATATATATATGTATCTATATATATATATATATATATATATATATATATATATATATATATATATATATATATATATATATATATATATATATATATATATATATATATATATATATATATATATATTGTTGCGGATTCGCGCCCGCCGGCATGCGGGCGGCCACGTAACTCGAATCGCGGCACGTCGCCCACCGGACGGACAATCCCGTCGTGACCCTCTCGGAACCTGCCCCATGAAGTCGGTCTGGCTAAGCTAACCCTTCCCCCTAACTAGTTTCATCCTGTGCCCCGGGTCAAGGGGATTATCCACCCCTTGCCAGGGAATCCTGTGCACCCGAAAGTGAGGATTGCTTTTTCCTTTATTTTTTTTTCTACATGCGCAGCACCAGCGCGGAAACTCACAGCTCACGCACTTTGCACCTGCCCGTGACGTCATGCAGCTGCACGTGTACCTCGTCCTTCCTTGGACGGTACCATCCGGCAGGGATACCCTTCCTGCCGGATTCCAACCCCACGTGCAGCCATGACGTCACCGTGCGCATTAAAAAAAAACACAAGCCCCACGTCTCGAGGGGTTCCCCACGCGAACACATGTGCTTTGCCCGTTGGAGCTTAACACACACGATCGCGTGGAGAACCCGTCCGGTCCAAATCCGTAATCCTGCCTAAACTTTGTCCGTCCGCGGGATCGGCAAATCCACCGCTGGCGTTTCCGGACCGGGACTTCACTCTCGCAAGCGAGCACGTGGGGGCCTCGTGCGTTGCACAGCACGGACCTCGTGCTCACTGCTGGGTGAACCCGGCACGGTCCCCGAAACAACTACAGCCGCTACTCGGCTTTCTTTCCTCACATGTCGCCGTCGTCGCCATTCGACACACGCACTCCCGCGTGTTACGACGCTAACACACCTCACCATTAAACTCACACCGGGAGACGCGGCTGCATGTTCACACATGCCGACCGACATCTCCCTTACACACAGCGACCTTGCACACGCTGTCTCTCTCACACTCGGCCGCTCACTCACGCATGCCATTACCCTTGCACACGTGGCTCCACTCACTCGCGGCCTTTCACTCACTCGTGCCATTTCCCTCACACAAACCACACCACTCACACACGCGGGGGCACTCGCCCGCGGTGCCTCACTCATACTGGCCGTTTCACTCACACACACGGCGACACTCACACACGGTGCCTCATCCACACACGGCATGATGGGAAGCACGCCCTTCTGCACACTTACCACCACACCACTCACACGGGGTCGCTTCCACACACGGGGACGCACTCACACCTTGCACCACACACACAGGGACAACCACACTGGGGATTCGTGTCCCCACAAGGGTCTCCGGGGCCTCTATACCCCCCAAGCTCTCCGTGCCCCTGTCCACAGCACTCCTCCCCTCGACCTCGCAAAGCACGACCGAACTCACTTGGTCGTGACTCGCCTCAAGGGGGCATACTCCCTCCCCTTGTTCCTGGAGGAGGCTATCCCGCTGCTCGCACCGGGTCCCTACACGCTCCGCGAGCTCAACCTCATCGTCCTCCACGACCTCTGTGTGTGTGTGCGTCTCTAACCCCGTCTTCATCGTGTAGTCTTCCCTCTATCGTTCCCATCTCCCGTGTCTCTGCCAACTCAGTCACCTCTTCACTCTTTACCTCCCTTGTCTCAACTATTATTTCCGTCTCTTCCCTTGTTATCTCCCTCGTGCACGTCTCCGTCACCCCAATTAGTTTGTCCCTCTCGGTTACCGTCACTTTTTCCGTCACGACACTCGCCCAACACGTCCCCCGAATTATTTTTTTTCACCCGCCTCCACCGCGGGCCCGACAGCCGTTGCACTCCCTCCCAGCTCGTTCGCTCCCACACGTGGCGTCGCCATTTTGAGCTCCCCGGTTACTGCCTTCATGCCCGCCTGCAGGCTTCGGCCCATGTTCTGCGTCTCACCCCGCAGCCCTTTCATTTCTTCCTTCATGTTTGTTTCCATTTCGTTCATTTACTGTGTATTCGCATCCATTTTTTCGTTCATTTGTTGTGTATTCGCATCCATTTTCGTTTTCACTTCGTTCATTTGCTTGTTCATGTTCGCATTCATCTTCGCTGTCATTTCCGCCAGCATGGCGCATAGCTGGGCCATGTCGGGTGCGCTTGGGTGAGCCGATTCGGCAAGGATCGGGGGTTTTTGGCGGAGGGGGGGGGAGGGGAGGTGTCATACACCGCGGCCGCCGCCGCACCTATTTCGGGCTCTGGGTTCAGTTGGGCGAGTTCGTGTTCCTGCACAACCAACATTTCCTGCATGGAGATTTCATCCTGGACCATGGATTCCACACATTCTACATCCATTTGTAATACCCCCGGCTCCCGCTCGCCTTGAGACGCCATCTTATTTCTCGTAAAGGGTTAATTTAACTCGCTCGTAATTTGGAGGGAATCGGGGGTCGCTCCTCTCACCCCTGGACCAATTCCCGTGAATTTAGCTGGAGACAGGAGAGCCTGTTTTCCCGTTCTCCGATACCAGTGCCGCGAGGAGGGCGACGAGTTTATATCCCACTCCTGACACCAGTGTTGCGGATTCGCGCCCGCCGGCGTGCGGGCGGCCACGTAACTCGAATCGCGGCACGTCGCCCATCGGACGGACAATCCCGTCTTGACCCTCTCGGACTAACGCCGGGAACTAGTCATGGGTGGGCCTTTTGGCCTCACCACGATCGTGCCAATCGGCCCCCCGCGTGGGATAGGGTTGCTCGCCAATTTTCGACCTACCTAAGTACCCACACGGAGGGTAGACCGGGCGATCGCACCTCGCCGCAGGTCGACTTCGGACACGGGCCACTTTAAGCGACCCGTTCCGTACTATCGGGATAACCGAGCGGTGTTATCGTCAACCCCGACGGTTCGACTAATTATCGGGCGTTTTAGCCCACGACCAACCCTTTACGTGAAGTAAGATGGAGATTCAACAAAGGAAAAGACGAAGCGAAACGGGAGAAACAGTTCAACATAGAGCACATTTATTTCGCGATGGCACACGGATAGCACACATATACAATTATACACCAAAAGCAAATGTAAAAGAAGAAGAAACACACAATAATGCACAAAAAGCAAATGTAAAAGCAAAACACAATGCAGATCTACCACCGACTACCGAGCACACGGCAACACTTATACAGTTTTACTTCACAGACGGCGCCGACAACACATATACTCAAAGCAAAAGAAAAAGGGACCACCATCCACGATGAGGGGGGCAGACGGGCCTGGGGCCGGGACCGCGTCGAGCCTACCCGTCTGGTGATGAGCCGCAAAATGGCGGTGGCGCCCCGACTCCGCGGGCCTCGCGGACAGTGTCTGGAATGGGGTGGGAACGGGGCCCCCTTCTCGCACTATCTCAGCGCGGGGGGAAACAGGAGGGGGTTGTTGATGCTCGGGGGGGGGGATGAGGATATCTCGCTGGTTCGGGTCCCGCGACGAGCGTCTCCACAACGACCTCGGTCGCGTTATCGGCCTCCCCTCTCCGCAGCTCCCCGACTCTGACAAGAGCGCCCCCTCGACTGCCTTCGCCGCCGCCACCTCTCCACAGCTCCGTCCAACTGCTTTCTCCGACTCTTCTCTTCACTGACTTCCCAACTCAACTCCACTCAACTTTGGCGAGCGAACGCGGCCCTTTATAGCCCCCGTGGCTTCGCTCCTTCACCTTCGATCCTTTACCTCTGGCTGGCTCCCCATTGGACAGAGGAAAAGTGGGCGTGAATGCTTTTTGATCCACGAATCTGTATATAGCGATATTACTCCAACGCACCTGGAGGCGGGGCCAAATTGCCCCATGCTCGCTGATAGGACGGAACAGAAGTGGGCGTGAGTCGTTTTTGATCCGATTTCTTCGGAAAGGCTGGTGTTTCTGCACCCGCTGCTCGGTGCGCGCCCTGCACGAGTCCAGTATCGGTGCCCACAAGCGGCACGGGAATGGCGGTGATGCGATGGTTGCGAGGGCGAGTTGTGACGGTAAAGGTCGTGGCTGTTGGCGTTGTTGTTGTTGTGAAGCGGCGTTGCGGCTGGTGGTTGTTGTGTGATGGCTGTTGAGACGTGGTTGGTGGTGGTAGTAATGGCGGCTGGTCTAAAATAAAGATAGTAAAAGAAAAACGGCTATCTAAAAGGGTCGCAGCCTGCATGAATGACATTTATTCCCTCGAAACAACGGGTTTGGGCCTAACTACACATATACTTACAGAGATATCTCACCTAAGGGACCTGAATGGTGGTTTGCGAATTTCGTCAACCACAACAATATATATATATATATATATATATATATATATATATATATATATATATATATATATATATATATATATATATATATATATATATATATATATATATATATATATATATATATATATATATATATATATTGTTGCGGATTCGCGCCCGCCGGCGTGCGAACGGCCACGTAACTCGAATCGCGGCACGTCGCCCACCGGACGGACAATCCAGTCGTGACCCTCTCGGACTAACGCCGGGAACCAGTCACGGGTGGACCTTTCGGCCTCACCACGATCGTGCCAATCGGCCCCCCGCGTGGGATAGGGTTGCTCGCCAAATTCGACCTACCTAAGTACCCACACGGAGGGTAGACCGGGCGATCGCACCTCGCCGCAGGTCGACTTCGGACACGGGCCACTTTAAGCAACCCGTTCCGTACTATCGGGATAACCGAGCGGTGTTATCGTCGGCCTCGACGGTTCGATTAATTATCGGGCGTATTCAGCCCACTACCAACCCTTTACGTGAAGTAAGATGGAGATTCAACGAAAGAAAAGACGAAGCGAAACGGGAAAACAGTTCAACATAATTCACATTTATTTCGCGATGGCACACGGAAAGCACACATATACAATTACACCAAAAGCAAATGTAAAAGGAGAAGAAACACACAATATTACACAAAAAGCAAATATAAAAGAAGAAGACAATGCAGAGCTATCCGACTACCGAGCACACGGCAACACTTATACAATTTTACTTCACAGATGGCGCCGACAACACATATACCCAAAGCAAAAGAAAAAGGACCACCCTCAAGGATGAGGCGGGCCTGGGGCCGAGACCGCGTCGGGCCTACCCGTCTGATGATGAGACGCAAAGTGGCGGTGGCGCCCCAACTCCGTGGGCCTCGCAGACAGTGTCTGGTAGGGGGTGGGAAAGGGGCCCCCTTGTCGCACTATATCAGCGCGGGGGGAAACAGGAGGGGGTTGTTGATGCTTGGGGGATGGAGGATATCTCCCTGTCTCGGGTCCCGCGACGAGCGTCTCCACCACGACGAGCGTCTCCACCACGACCTCGGTCGCTCCGCCGGCCTCTCCCTCCGCAGTTCCCCGAATCCGACGCGAGCACCCCCTCAACCGCCTTCGCCGCCTCTCCACAGCTTCGTCCAATCGCCCTCTCCATCTCCTCTCTTGACTCGTCCCAACTCTTCACTGGCTCCGCGAACTCCCAACTGCGAACTGCCTTGACTGACGAATGCAGCCGTTTATATCCCCCGTGGCCTCGCTCCTTCACCTTTGACCCTTTACCTCCGACCCTTCACCTCTAACTGGCTCCCCATTGGACTGAGGAAAAGTGGGCGTGAATGCTTTTTGATCCATGAATTTGCATATAGCGATCACACTGTAACGCCCTGGAGGCGCGGCCAAATCGCCCCACGCTCACCGATAGGACGGAACAGAAGTGGGCGTGAGTCGTTTTTGATCCGTTTTCTTCGGAAAGTCTGTGATGTTTCTGAACACGCTGCTCGGTGCGCACCCTGCACGAGTCCAGTATCGGTGCCCACAAGTGGCGCAAGAATGGTGGTGATGCGATGGTGGTGAGTTGTGACGGTAAAGGTCGTGGCTGTTGTTGTGAAGCGGCGTTGTGGTTGGTGGTTGTTGTGTGATGGCTGTTGAGACGTGGTTGGTGATGGTAGTAATGGCGGCTGGTCCAAAATAAAGATAGTAAAAGAAAAACGGCTATCTAAAAGGGTCGCAGCCCGCATGAATGACATTTATTCCCTCTAAACAACGGGTTTGGGCCTAACTACACATATACTTACCGAGATATCTCACCTAAGGGACCTGAATGGTTGTTTGCGAATTTCGTCAACCACAACAATATATATATATATGTATGTTTATATATATATATATATATATATATATATATATATATATATATATATATATATATATATATATATATATATATATATATATATATATATATATATATATATATATATATATATACATACAGTGGAAAATCGATATAATGCTAAGCGTTATAGCGCTTGGACTGATATAACGCTCATCGACCTTGGACCCCAAAAAATACCACTATTTCATGTTTAAAGGCAAAAAAGTGAGAAAATAGAGACAAAGTTAGCCCAAAATAGCGCTAAGTGGCGAAAAAAAATTCAAGCCATCATCGCCCTGTGTTGAGTTGACATGTGGTGTGAAAATACTCACGAGCTGTCATCTTCTCGCACCTTTCCCATATAAATGGCGAAGCTGAGATGAACAAAATCAATTCAATTCAAATCATCATAGCATCCGTATCTCCTGTAACTCACGTTCATGTTCCCTTCTAACACCTTACAACACAGTACACAACGTAAGTACAGTACTGTACTGTACAAGATTAACTAATGTTTGCGTGCTCTACCGCCCACATCCTTTCGGAAGAGTTGTCAACAACTTAAATCTAAGCTCCCGTTACATCTCCTGTACCAGTTCTTCGACATCTTCATCACCTACCAGCCAAGAAATCTTCAAATTTGTTAGTTTTGTTTGCTCTGTTCAGTTCAGCGCCGCCATGCCGAAGCGGAAGTGTTATTCCATTGAGGAGAAGCTACACATAATTAAACGGATATGGAATGGTGAAACTCAAGCGACCATCAGCAAGGATACAGGCATCGCCGGTTCAACTCTAAGAGGATGGTTGAAGGATGAAGAGAACATCAAGAGCTTCATCGTCACTGTCAACTCCAATGAAGAGGAAGAGGGTCAAGCTTGGGAGGGATCAGGAGTTGGACCAGGAACTAGTCAATTGGTTCTGCAAGTCCAGAGAGCTTGAAATACCCATCTCAGGCATCATCCTCCTTCATCAGGCCAAGAAGATCAAGATCTTAAAGTCCAAGGATGGGAAGATCTTCGCTTCCTTTATGCCCAAGAACACCACCAGCAACATCCAGCCTTTGGACCAGGGGGTCATCAACTGTTTCAAGCTATTCTACAAAGATCAATTATGCTTAGCTATGGCCAGGGAGCAGAAAGAGATGACCGTCTTCCTCAAGGCCATGGACGTTAAGAAGACGATGGAGCTTGCAGGGCCAGTCTGAGAGAAGGTCACCAAGGACACCATCATTAACTGCTGGAGGAAAGGCCGAGGTCCTCCAAAGTCTGATAATGAAGAAGACTTCAATGGGTTCTCCAAGGAGGTGGGCAGGTCTGTCATCATGGCCCTCAACCTCGCCCCTGACCCATCAGCTCTTGATGCTCTCCAGGCCTGGGTTGATCAAGAAGAAAGAGACCTGGCTGAGGAACTGCTCAGAGAAGAACAGCTGTCAACCGGAGAGGAAGAGGAACCCCGAGAGGAGTCAGAAGAAGAAGAGGCACCAGTTGAACCTCTTCCCCAGCCTCTCCACTCCAAAGCTGAATAGTCTTTCCTTTATGGTCTTCGTTGGTTGGAGTCCTTGGATGAGCAGGAATGCCCCAATCTTCGTTTGAAGATACACCAGGTAAAAATCCTTCTGGATGACACCCGAAGACTCTCAAGAGCATCCATGAAACCAACCAAGATCACCGATTTCTTCAACATATAAATTCCGTATCCGTTTTGTGATTAAGGAAGCGTAAAATATTTTACCGATTTATGTGATAAAGTACATTTTGGATTTTTTATTTTGTAAGTAATGTTCGATTGTACAGAAAAAGTAAAATATATTCTATATGCATTCAATTTCTGTGTTTATTTCTTGTTTGAAAAAAAAAGAAAAGAAAATAACTTGACCGCTTCGTCATCAACCCCAACAATCCAAGATGGCGGACGTACATGTCCACGTGTTTTGGCTCTGGTTTGTGTGTAATATAAAATATTTTCACTGCATCAGTATAGCGCTGCATCATTTATAATGCCCCAGTCGCTTTGGACCCCACCGGTGAGCGTTATATCGATTTTTCACTATATATATATATATATATATATATATATATATATATATATATATATATATATATATATATATATATATATATATATATATATATATATATATATATATATAAACATACATATATATATATATTGTTGTGGTTGACGAAATTCGCAAACAACCATTCAGGTCCCTTAGGTGAGATATCTCGGTAAGTATATGTGTAGTTAGGCCCAAACCCGTTGTTTAGAGGGAATAACTGTCATTCATGCGGGCTGCGACCCTTTTAGATAGCCGTTTTTCTTTTACTATCTTTATTTTGGACCAGCCGCCATTACTACCACCACCAACCACGTCTCAACAGCCATCACACAACAACCACCAACCACAACGCCGCTTCACAACAACAGCCACGACCTTTACCGTCACAACTCGCCACCATCGCATCACCACCATTCTTGCGCCACTTGTGGGCACCGATACTGGACTCGTGCAGGGTGCGCACCGAGCAGCGTGTTCAGAAACATCACAGACTTTCCGAAGAAAACGGATCAAAAACGACTCACGCCCACTTCTGTTCCGTCCTATCGGTGAGCGTGGGGCGATTTGGCCGCGCCTCCAGGGCGTTAGAGTGTGATCGCTATATGCAAATTCATGGATCAAAAAGCATTCATGCCCACTTTTCCTCAGTCCAATGGGGAGCCAGTTAGAGGTGAAGGGTCGGAGGTAAAGGGTCAAAGGTGAAGGAGCGAGGCCACGGGGGATATAAACGGCTGCGTTCGTCAGTCAAGGCAGTTCGCAGTTGGGAGTTCGCGGAGCCAGTGAAGAGTTGGGACGAGTCAAGAGAGGAGACGGAGAGGGCGATCGGACGAAGCTGTGGAGAGGCGGCGAAGGCGGTTGAGGGGGTGCTCGCGTCGGATTCGGGGAACTGCGGAGGGAGAGGCCGGCGGAGCGACCGAGGTCGTGGTGGAGACGCTCGTCGCGGGACCCGAGACAGGGAGATATCCTCCATCCCCCAAGCATCAACAACCCCCTCCTGTTTCCCCCCGCGCTGATATAGTGCGACAAGGGGGCCCCTTTCCCACCCCCTACCAGACACTGTCTGCGAGGCCCACGGAGTTGGGGCGCCACCGCCACTTTGCGTCTCATCATCAGACGGGTAGGCCCGACGCGGTCTCGGCCCCAGGCCCGCCTCATCCTTGAGGGTGGTCCTTTTTCTTTTGCTTTGGGTATATGTGTTGTCGGCACCATCTGTGAAGTAAAATTGTATAAGTGTTGCCGTGTGCTCGGTAGTCGGATAGCTCTGCATTGTCTTCTTCTTTTATATTTGCTTTTTGTGTAATATTGTGTGTTTCTTCTCCTTTTACATTTGCTTTTGGTGTAATTGTATATGTGTACTTTCTGTGTGCCATCGCGAAATAAATGTGAATTATGTTGAACTGTTTTCCCGTTTCGCTTCGTCTTTTCTTTCGTTGAATCTCCATCTTACTTCACGTAAAGGGTTGGTAGTGGGCTGAATACGCCCGATAATTAATCGAACCGTCGAGGCCGACGATAACACCGCTCGGTTATCCCGATAGTACGGAACGGGTTGCTTAAAGTGGCCCGTGTCCGAAGTCGACCTGCGGCGAGGTGCGATCGCCCGGTCTACCCTCCGTGTGGGTACTTAGGTAGGTCGAATTTGGCGAGCAACCCTATCCCACGCGGGGGGCCGATTGGCACGATCGTGGTGAGGCCGAAAGGTCCACCCGTGACTGGTTCCCGGCGTTAGTCCGAGAGGGTCACGACTGGATTGTCCGTCCAGTGGGCGACGTGCCGCGATTCGAGTTACGTGGCCGTTCGCACGCCGGCGGGCGCGAATCCGCAACAATATTATATATATATATTATATATATATATATATATATATATATATATATATATATATATATATATATATATATATATATATATATATATATATATATATATATATTGTTGTGGTTGACGAAATTCGCAAACCACCATTCAGGTCCCTTAGGTGAGATATCTCTGTAAGTATATGTGTAGTTAGGCCCAAACCCGTTGTTTCGAGGGAATAAATGTCATTCATGCGGGCTGCGACCCTTTTAGATAGCCGTTTTTCTTTTACTATCTTTATTTTGGACCAGCCGCCATTACTACCACCACCAACCACGTCTCAACAGCCATCACACAACAACCACCAGCCGCAACGCCACTTCACAACAACAACAACGCCAACAGCCACGACCTTTACCGTCACAACTCTCCCTCGCAACCATCGCATCACCGCCATTCCCGTGCCGCTTGTGGGCACCGATACTGGACTCGTGCAGGGCGCGCACCGAGCAGCGGGTGCAGAAACACCAGCCTTTCCGAAGAAATCGGATCAAAAACGACTCACGCCCACTTCTGTTCCGTCCTATCAGCGAGCATGGGGCAATTTGGCCCCGCCTCCAGGTGCGTCGGAGTAATATCGCTATATGCAGATTCGTGGATCAAAAAGCATTCACGCCCACTTTTCCTCTGTCCAATGGGGAGCCAGCCAGAGGTAAAGGGTCGAAGGTGAAGGAGCGAAGCCACGGGGGCTATAAAGGGCCGCGTTCGCTCGCCAAAGTTGAGTGGAGTTGAGTTGGGAAGTCAGTGAAGAGAAGAGTCAGAGAAAGCAGTTGGACGGAGCTGTGGAGAGGTGGCGGCGGTGAAGGCAGTCGAGGGGGCGCTCTTGTCAGAGTCGGGGAGCTGCGGAGAGGGGAGGCCGATAACGCGACCGAGGTCGTTGTGGAGACGCTCGTCGCGGGACCCGAACCAGCGAGATATCCTCATCCCCCCCCCGAGCATCAACAACCCCCTCCTGTTTCCCCCCGCGCTGAGATAGTGCGAGAAGGGGGCCCCGTTCCCACCCCATTCCAGACACTGTCCGCAAGGCCCGCGGAGTCGGGGCGCCACCGCCATTTTGCGGCTCATCACCAGACGGGTAGGCTCGACGCGGTCCCGGCCTCAGGCCCGTCTGCCCCCCTCATCGTGGATGGTGGTCCCTTTTTCTTTTGCTTTGAGTATATGTGTTGTCGGCGCCGTCTGTGAAGTAAAACTGTATAAGTGTTGCCGTGTGCTCGGTAGTCGGTGGTAGATCTGCATTGTGTTTTGCTTTTACATTTGCTTTTTGTGCATTATTGTGTGTTTCTTCTTCTTTTACATTTGCTTTTGGTGTATAATTGTATATGTGTGCTATCCGTGTGCCATCGCGAAATAAATGTGCTCTATGTTGAACTGTTTCTCCCGTTTCGCTTCGTCTTTTCCTTTGTTGAATCTCCATCTTACTTCACGTAAATTTCTTGGCTGGTAGGTGATGAAGATGTCGAAGAACTGGTACAGGAGATGTAACGGGAGCTTAGATTTAAGTTGTTGACAACTCTTCCGAAAGGATGTGGGCGGTAGAGCACGCAAACATTAGTTAATCTTGTACAGTACAGTACTGTACTTACGTTGTGTACTGTGTTGTAAGGTGTTAGAAGGGAACATGAACGTGAGTTACAGGAGATACGGATGCTATGATGATTTGAATTGAATTGATTTTGTTCATCTCAGCTTCGCCATTTATATGGGAAAGGTGCGAGAAGATGACAGCTCGTGAGTATTTTCACACCACATGTCAACTCAACACAGGGCGATGATGGCTTGAATTTTTTTTCGCCACTTAGCGCTATTTTGGGCTAACTTTGTCTCTATTTTCTCAATTTTTTGCCTTTAAACATGAAATAGTGGTATTTTTTGGGGTCCAAGGTCGATGAGCGTTATATCAGTCCAAGCGCTATAACGCTTAGCATTATATCGATTTTCCACTGTATGTATATATATATATATATATATATATATATATATATATATATATATATATATATAAACATGCATATATATATATATATATATATATATATATATATATATATATATATATATATATATATATATATATATATACACACGCACATACCAGCCGTAGTGGTGTGCACCTGTAATCCGGCTACTTGGAGGCTTGGGTTGGAGGATCGCTTGAGGACGGGAGCTCTGCACTGGCCCGCGCAATGAGAGGGTGTAGAGCAGCCTGGAATCATGGCGAAACCCAATCCTTATCCCTGTGTCGTAAGAGGTGACCAGGGTTGCGTCAGGAAGGGCATCCGGCGTAAAACCTATGCCAAATCAGTATGCGGATCATAACGGTTGATCCGCTGTGGCGACCCCTAACGGGAGCAGCCAAAAGATGAACAACAACAATATATATATATATATATATATATATATATATATATATATATATATATATTTAAATTGTTACAGTTCTCGGAACCGTATGCATACAACATACAGTTGTCCCGAGTTAGTTATTTCATTAATATAAGTGTAGTTCAGTCCCTACCTTTTGTCTAGTGGGAAAACGAGGGAGTGTGTTGCGATGGGTATAGTTCGGATTAATAAATCATTTTCCCCTTTTCTTTTGTTTCCCTTTTTATTTGAACCACGGTACCTTCATCTCGCTTGCTGCCCTCACCTCGTCTCCTGAGCCCAAATCCTGACGGGCACTTTTGGCTGGACAAGCGCTTCCACCGTCTACCCATTGTCTGCAGAGATTAGTTTTCTCTGCAGAGACTCGAATACTGAAGTTCGTTATAGTAGCTGCGCCACCATTCACCTTTCCAAGTGTGGGCGGTCCTTACAAGTGTCTGGCGGAAACCCCACCCAGAAAGGCGGACCACATGAAGGCCTGCTCCAATCGGGACGGACAATGATGTCGGCTTCACCATGGCTCCACCCCGAACTCCGTGATCTATAAAGTACGGGACAATCCTCAGTGTAGGGTTGGATGCGAGGGAAGGTTGTCGTTGGATTTAAAAGGTCGCTGTTGGTTTTTGAAAGGGAGAAGTCAGAGTTGGTGGATGCGAAGGACCTCGACCAAGCCTCGAATCTGGTCCTGCCTACTGCTGATCTCTCGCCTCTTTGAACTCTGCCAGACACGATTACCACACGTGCGGCTGTGGACCGAACTGTACAGCTTTGGTCAGGTGCCGCATCACGGAGCATCCCTTTCCTCGAAACGCTCAGGTACCAGAAACTGTGACCTCAACTACCTCCCTCCCTGGCTGCAAAAGGTCCCTTTTCTTTTTATTGGGTTTATTTTGTCTGAGTGTGTGTCTGAATGCGTTGGCGCCTGTCCATTCGATAAGCCTGTATAAGATTTTTTATTGTTGTGATTGTTGCTTTACTAATCTCACGTCAAGTCTGCACTGTGTCCGCTTTTGTAAGTTGCTTGTAAAATTGCACAACCACACCTCCCTCATCTTTTCCCTGCATTACATACCGAATAAACCTTTTTGTTGTGCCACATGCTTTTCTCCACTTATTGTAAATAAATAATTGTAGAAATGTTCCCAGCTCATCTTTGTCTTTTCCTCCATTGGTTCACCATGGTTCGAATCTGAGTTTAGCCAGGTCTTTATTCCCGATAATCCGTTCCTTCTCGCCGGTACGTCCTGGGCAGTGCTCCTCAACTGTATCTGATCCGGAAAGGTAGTCAGTAGTTGGTAGAGTGATCCGGTTCGGGCAAAGCGTACCGAAGGCGTGGTTCCCCGGTAGTCGAAACCGCGTGGTTAATTAGGTAACTTGTTTAGAGACTGAAGGACCCTACACCACGCGGTTGAGGTATTGGCATCCACGGTCGGTTAAACGACCCGCCGTGTCACGGAATTATCCGTGAGATACGGCCTACAATTCCGGGGCATCTGGTGGGAATCGGCGTAGTTTCGTCACCTCGTGGTCCTTCTTCCGCCGGACCCCCGGCCCGCAACAATACATTATATATATATATATGGAACCCCTTTATTTGGGGGTCCCCTCCCCTATGCATGTTCGCACAGCCTGCACACCCCTTCGACCTCAATTTTTTTTTTAATGGTGTGAACAAACTTTGGTATAGCATGGATGATGAAGGTTCTAGTCAAGTTTAATCAAAATTGTGGCTGTGATTTCGGAGAAGAAAGCAAATACCTATTTTGGGAGGCACTCCCCCCCCCCCCCCGTTGGAATTTCCAGTCCCTGTGTTAAAGTTGCATGTAGATAAACTGTTCCATATAAAGCGAGGGGTGCTTCGCGCTACCCTTGATTGCTGTAGGAGTCTCTGCTTCTAATAATACCGCCGTTGCATACCTGTACTGCACAAGAACTCCAGCTAATAGCTCATGACAAAAAACTAGCGAAAAAGCGAAAATGGCACTGAGGTGGAATTTGTTTTGAAAGCCATATTAGACAAAGTGGCCAATGTATATTCTAAGTTTCAGCCAGTTTAGCGTATGAGATATGTGACCAACACATTGCGGACAACGGACGGACAGACTGACAGGCACCAACGTTGATTTTCAGGGTTTTCGTTAAAAAAACTCAAGAATACGGAAATGGACATTGCAGAAATTTGGAACAAATTACATCGATGTACAAAGCATTTACTTCTGAAATTTGCAGCCAATTTCATCCAGGAAAAGCCAAGGCACAAATTTTCAGTTCCTGTGTTAAGTTGCATACAGAGAAACCGTCCCTTATAAAGGGAGGGGCGCTTTGCGCCTCCCTTGATTGAATATATATTTATTTAAATATCTACTTAATGCACCGAAATAAAACACAATGTGTATTTGTATCCCCCTTCATAAGGAGGATTTGAATCGAGGTTTAAAGACAATCTTTCAACACGATTGTGTTGACTTCGGACTATTTTTGAGGATAATAAAACTAGAAAACCATTTTCCATAAAAGAGTAATTCCGTCTATTTATTGGAATTGCAAACAGTGACCTCAAGGGCGGTGTACAGAATTGTTTTTTTTTATGTCAATAAATACAATGCACACGGAGGGGAAATTCACTGCATGTGATGTGTAACGTGCACAGAGTAAAACGAGTGTTCATTTACGTTTGTGGGATCTAGGATGTCTACAGAGACATTACAGAAGTAAATAGACACCGTAAATGTCTTCATTTCATCTGTATAACAGTTTTATGAAGTGATTTGTTCTAATATTCGACTATTTATTTGCAGAAACGAGTTCCTCGGTCTTGTATAACAATTAATTATGTCTCAAACACAGGGAGCAAACAAACTTCCTGATTTTAAAAGAGGACGAATTGTTGGCCATTTGGAATATGGAGTCAACTAGCATCAGATAGTTCAAAACCTTGGAATTCCGCTTTCTACGGTCAATCGAGTGATTGTGCAAATCACTAGCGAAGGCAAGGAATCCACAGCTTCCTGTTCTGGTCGATCTGGGTCCTCAGAAAGGTGTCTTTGAGCTTTCAAGCGGTCGATTGAGAAAACTGCCCATTGCAAGGCAGCAGATGTTGCAGAGGAAGTTCAAGTTAGCTCAAGAACTGCTATGCAGTACCTTCATCAACTGGGCTACTATGGGAGGGCAGCAAGGAGAAAACCTCTTCTTAGACCAGCCAACATTCAAAGGTGAAAGAAGTGTGCTGACGAGATGGCCAACAGACCCTTAAAATTTTGACAAACTGTAATATTTTTCAGATGAGTTCCAATTTGGTCAATTTTCTGACAGTCGATGCGTATGGGTCTGAAGACTTCCCAGTCAAGAGTTTTCTTTGAACCGATTGTAGCCAACTGTCAAACATGGTGGTTTTTCAGTGATGGCGTGGGGAGCAATCTGGAGCACTGGTCGGCCAGAGGTTGTGGAGTATGTTGGCAACATCAACACTATGACACATTTCTATCCTTGAGGATGGACGTCTCCCTGTGTTCTCCACTGGTCAAGTGGTCGAAAATAACACCCTGCTCATGGAAAATGGAGCTCCTTGCCACACTGCAAAAAAGACCAAAGAATGGCAGGACAGAAATGAGATCTGTCGACTTCCATTGCCAAGTCAGTCTCTTGAGTTGAATCCCATTGAACACCTCTGGGCCATATTGAATTGAGCTGTGCGAAAAAAGTCCAGGAAACCAACATCATGGGCAGAATTTCTAACCCGTTTGCGTGAAGCCTGGGCAGAAATTCCACAAGAGAAAATTTAAGAACCCGTATCGTTAGTTCTATGCCTGAAAGAGAAAAAGCATTGAAATCTGCAAATGGAACATCCACAAAATACTAGTGTATGTATTAAAATGGATCAAATGTACTTCAAATGTTCAATAAATAAATTCTATAAAAATCATGGTGTCTATTTTACTTCTGTCATGTCTCTGTAATTAATAAAGAAGATATAAGCACATCTGATGTTAGGCAAAGCCTTCCAACTTTGTCACGCTCATGATGCTACCGTTACTTCCGGAAGGCATGCAATCCAACGACTCCGAGGCTATATACCACCAGTGTGCACAGCAAAAATGCACATAACTCAAAATTGCATGAATAATGATATTTGTAAACCTCCGCATGCACTGTCTGGACCTAAGAGCTCTTACATGAGGTATCATCCAGCATTGCGCATGCTGTGGTTATGACATTTATCCAGTTCAGACACAATCGTGCAGCTTACCTTTATATATAGATAGAAAATAAATAAAATAGAAGACAAATCGATTTAGATATAGAAATACATTGTTTGTATTGCAAGACATTAACTTTTAAGGTATTCCTGATAATAATTTTCTTTTAAAAATCACACAAGCAAGAAAACTGGACTTAGAAAGAAAACATCAAACTTGACCTCACAATGGAATAACACATTTTGAAAACTCGGAAAGAAGATGGCCCTTTTATAAAGTGAAGAAGTAGGTCACAGGCTCTCAAGAAAGGAAAAACAAATTGACTATGGCAGTAACCTGAAGAAATCCAATGTCAAAAACTTTGGGCCAGGCTGTTTCTGTTTGTTGTGCTGTTCCATTGGGATGAGAAAGCTTCAAATGATGAATGTCCATTCTGACAGCAAACTTGATTTTTTTTTTTGAGGGAGTTTAAAATCGTTCGGCTTAAGTTATAAATGTGATATTTCTTTTTATTACTACATTGTCTAAGGCTCAAAGAAGAGCTTGTATATTACAGGACAAAAGGACATAAGGAGATAGAAGTGCAACTCTTCACAAATTACAAGGACTTCAAGAGGTACTGGATAAATCAACACATCATATGGGACTTTAATCTGAGATCCCATCAACATAGGTTATGTGCTCTGATGGGAACAAAAACAGGCACACCTAAGTGCTACTTTTTTGGGAATAAGGAATTCGTTAATATACAATTAGACTGTGGGGAAGTACACGGTGAAACAGAAAGGATGAGATATTTTTATGATGTAACTTTTTTTTGTTTGACAACAGAATGACATGAAACTGGCTTAATATTGTGTAGAAAATAATAGAACAAATTTTCATTTAAATACAAATTATAGAAAAACTTTTCAAATCAAAAAAATGCTGATTATAATTAAAATGAGTTATGCCATATTAAAATATCTATACCTTTCTGCTTCACCAAATATGTATATATATTTTTTATAAACTTGTTTATATATATATATATATAAATATAAATATATTTCTTCATAAACACACACATATATATATATATATATATATATATATATATATATATATATATATATATATATGTATATATGTATTTGTTTGTTTGTTTATGACACGAATGCCTTTCTCCAGGGGTGTGGCAGAGGATGGGGATTGGGGGAGGAAAGAAGGCATAGCAGGGTAAGGGGGATGAATTTTCCCAAATGCAGCAGTCAAGGTTTGTGTAATTAATTAATATTTGACAGTAATCGATTATTAATTCAGCCTGCTTGTTACACCATGAAGCACACCTGTTCCACTGATGCCAGTGCACCCCTTAGCTCATCACTGATATAGTGCCTTTTAAAGCAGGGCAGGAATTTCAAATGTAGTCAGGGTCCCAGCATGCAATGGTATACTCTTTTCGAAAGATAGCATAGAATATTTCATGGCCTTGAAATTGTGGCCACCCAAAAGTGTAAATTTCTCTTTTCAAGACAGTTCAAAAATATGAATCAAGAAGATTTTATATTGTGCCATGGACGTACCATGTGGCGTCCAATCGGCGCAGACACATTTGTCATTGTCAAACACGCTGCTGGTGCCCTTTTCAAACCATATTTTGCACAATATTGTTTATTCGAGTTTGTGCAGTATTACCTTAGTATTATGTTTGTATGACCTTTTTTATTTTGAGGAATCACACACAAACACGTTTATATGAATAGCTTTTGTCTGTGTACTTTTTGCATGTTTAATTTATTCCTCAGTTCTTGAAAAAGGTCCATTTAAAAAGAAATAATGTTCATGCCTGATGACCCACTGAGAGTTGGTTATAAATCAAAGGAATGGTGATACGAAAGTAGAGTAAAATATTTGGAGGGCAGGGGTTGAGTGGTGTCGGTGATGTCACACCTGGACACATATGTTGGGTATTTGGTGGTGGTTCATGCAGTGTCATGAGCTTGAAGAGGGAGGGGAGAGGGATGTTTCAATCCCACTCATCTTGACTCCAATTTGTCATGACGGAAGGAGCAAGGTTTGCATTCCACACCCATATGGTCTTAAAGCCCTGGTCATCACAGCCCCACCAAAAGATCAGGTAACAGCTTTATTGTGACTAATATCAACACTAAGTGCACTCAATGAGATTTTAATGCCAACCAACTGGTCAGCCCTTTTACGTGGGTGTGATACTTCACAGCCCAGGAAAATCAGGGACACACCTGTTGTTCCAAGCTCAGAGGGTGAAAACTAGAGTTAATTAATTGAATTTCTCCTTTTTTTTCAGGTTCTGCTCATCTTGGTTAATGGGATCAGAAAAAGTCCCATTTGGAATAGAAAAGTCCCACGTGACAACGAGGCAAGTCCCACGTGGCAACGAGGTCAGTCCCACATGGCTTACACAGATTTAAACTTACATAAACCTACACAGCTGATTTGTATGTATGAATAATACGTATATGTGTGTAAAATCTGGTCAAAATTAGTCAAAGGTCAGAGTCAATGTCATCCAAAACATGTAAAACACATATGAGGTGGCAATCAAATTTGTTATGCACAACATCCATCATGTAAAACACTTCATTGGTCAAATTTTCCAAATTGCCAAATTGCTGTTTCCATGACAACTATTGTTTAGTTGGATTTTACTAGTATTGTGCTATGTATGACATTTTTTGTTTGTTTGTCTGTGAGCATAATATCTCAAAAAGTTGTGGATGGATTTGGACGAAACTTGGTGGATTGTGTGATAAGGAAGGATTGCTTTGATTTTGATGAAGATCTGGATCCGGATGTGGATATTGGAATGTTTTGAAAAAAAAGTGATTTCACTTTTGAGAGATGGGGCTAAAATGATATATCACTTCATCTCAAAACGTTGTGGATGGATTTGGACAAAACTTGATGGACAGGTTGGGGGTTTACCAAGGAGAATTGATTCGATTTTTGCTGAAGATCGAGATTCAGATATGAAAAAAGAAATCTTCAAAGTGATTCTTCACCATTTAGAGACGGGGCCAAAAACCATATTGTTGCGGACCCAGGTTTGAGGTTCGCCATGTGCGGAAGCTCTCGGGTTCCTCTCAAACGCCCGGTCCTGAGACCACCAGCCACGGATAACTGAGGCCCAGCAGGTTGCTATTCAACCACTAACGCCTATTTGTACTGCCAATCCTGGCAGGGTTCTCGCAACTTCAAATGTTACCATTTCCGGCGGATTGACAGCATCAAGGGGGCTCATGCCCTCGATGCATACTTGCCTTATCTTAATTTAATAAGGTGCAGCCGAGGGGAGCTGCCAAGTACGCACTGGCTAACGTGTAGAGCCAATCAGTGGGGTGAAAGATTCTGGCTAACAAGTATGCAGACTATGCTGGATCAATGGAGGATAGGATGCTACGAGCTGGTTGACCTTCAACAACAACCAATTTATTCATAAGAAGTGCAGTGAAAGGTATGTGGCACAGTGAATACAAGGGGTTGATTTTACAAGGAAGATATTCACAGCAGGGACATTAAAGATTGGTGAGGTGCAGCAAAAGACATACAATGCAACGATACAGTTAAGCAAAAGAGACAAGTGCAGAGCTAACCTCGCCCTATTTACTTAGACAGTCTTGCTTATAATAACAAAACAGGCACCATCAGAATCATTCTCTGGAAGGGTAGATCAGAGAAAGAGAGAGATGAGAGAAGGACAAGGTGGTTGCAACCTCTTTGGCTCACCAAGCGGGGTTGATGAATCTGCATTGCCCAGTCACTGAGGAGGGGTAAGAGGAGGAATACTGGTTGGTATCTAAGGTGCTTATTTGAGGAGGTGCGAGTGAAGGTGCAAATGAGGTGCAGGTGAGGTGCAAAGAGTAAAGAGGTGTGTATCTGTGGGGTCGCCCTGAAAAGAATGGTTTGTTGGGACTTGCCTATGCCGAGCTCCATTCATGCCCAAAGCAGACAATTGGAAGAGGGAAAGAATATGTAAGAAGACATCTTGGCTTATGTGTGAGGTGAGAGATTATCTGTACGTGTAAGTGTTTATTGGCTTGGCCTTAATGAATGCGCCCAGTACGGTGCCTGGATCGCTCTCTCAGTGCTCTGTTCCACAAGCTCCATTCCACTGCTCCGTTCTGCAAGCTCTGATCTGCAAGCTCCGATCCACCAGTTCTGAGTTCTTGTTTTGGCTCATAGGCTGATGGGGCACTCTAACATGTGCTGGAAGCTCTTGAACGTAGATTCAGTAGCGCTGTAGTGTTTGACTAATTGGTGATGGAAATAAATGTGAGTCTGGCTCTTTGCACCTGGAAATGACTGTCGTTGGCTCCCAGCAGTGGGTGTTGTGGTTCTGAATGCGAACTTGTTGACCCGGGTGTAGGCATGACATTTCATGTGCTTGAACCTGCTCATCATGGTGCAGTTCCTGAGAGTGGCAACGTTTCCCCAGCTCCTCATGGACTACGCTGTCATCATCGTGTTGGTTGACAATTCTGGTTGGCAATAGTGATTTGAATTTTCTACCCATCAGGAGTTGAGCGGGACTTGCCAAGCTGTGGCTCACCAGGGTAGAATTCCAAGACAGCAGTGCTAAACGAAAATTAGTTCACACACCTTTTGATTTGTGGAGGGTGGATTTCACCGTCTCGACCTGACGCTTAACGAGTCCATTAGATTTAGGATAGGTCATCAGGACTGCAGTCTTTCCTTCTTTAAACAGGTGCTTTTATAATGTTCTCACAACATGATTATCTTTCATTAAGAAGGTAAAAACTAATGAATTTCCAGTCTCATGCTTTCTGGAGCAATAACTCATTGAAAGTGAGTAGAATGGAGCAGCAAATGAAACTTCCTCCTCTTCAGCTTAAGTAACTACACAAGTTATCTGGTTGTGCTGCAGTGGGTTATGGATGGAGGCAGATGACACAAAGTGCATACACTAGAAGAAAATAGCATCATGCACACAATTCATGCAAAATTTATGTCAAGACATTGTTGTTCAGCACCAATCAACGGTACCAATATCCAGCTTCTGTGGCTGTTCTGGGAACCATGACATGGCAAGGAGAGAAAGCAGAACACCATGCTCATCACAAACACAGACAACTTCTCTTCTTGGATATGTATGCCTGGTCGTTCTGCCTTACTTCGAGATGAGGTCAGAAGTTTCTTGAATGTTACATAAGCCCAAAGTAAACATTTCCCTCCACCGTTCTCGGTCCTAGACAGAATTATTGAATTCAACACACAGGGTGTGTTTCACCAGTAAGACCTTTCCCTGACCGCATCTGTGCAGGATGGTGCACAAACTGCTTTAATGAGCTGCAAACAGCTTGGCAAATTCATGCAAAAAGTATGCCTGTTAAACCAGACGGGTTGGCAAAAGATGACAAGGCCAGCCAAAAACATTGTGAGACAGACAAAAACTGGCAGAAACATTAAATTTTTCCATGCAAAGTTTATTTCCATCTTTTGGGAAGCTTGATACTACATTCATTGATCAGTCTGAAATTCAACATTAAATAAATAGATATGGAAATAATTGCATGCAAATTTAACAGGAAAGTGGAGAGTACTGTATTATTTGTGTGATGACTCTTGTCATGTAGTCCAACAGGATAGCAGAAAAGTAATACACCTACAAGTGTACTTAACATTAAGCTGTCCAATCTGGGTTCCATTCTCACCCGACAATAACTTGTCGGAGTGGTGCTTCACAGGCAGTGTTGCATCTATTGGCATTACTTGTTGGATGTTAAAGATCTCATGGTGTGATTTGTAAAGTGCATGTGTATTATTACTGCCACCCTTCTCATCATAATGAAATGCCAAATTCCATCTTGCAGAAGTGCAGTGGATGAGAGTGTGGCCAGTGTATTCAAGCAAGACTTTATGTGGGATTACTTGAGGGGTGTTAAAAGTAGTAGTAGTCATAGTAGTACAAGGAGTATCAATCCTAAGCAGCAAAACGTCAGTCATAAGTGAATCCAACTTACATTTGACTTTGAATTGCAGTTGAAACAGATCCATTCAGACGTAATATAATTGTGGAACCGGAATGGCACTCGGTAGAGCACATAACTCTGCCAGGCTCAACAGTTTACGTTTTGTATCCCACTGATAGGCCGAATCTGGATTCGGACCTGAACCAAAATCGAATCGGCTTGTTTTTGTCACCTAACCAATTCATCAACCCAATTTTGTCATAATTCGTCTACAACCTTTTGAAATATCGTACTTGTATCGTTTTTGGCCATATCCTCTCAATGGTGAAGAATCACTGAGAAAATTAAAAATTTCTCAGATCAGGATCTTTACCAAAAATCGAAGAAATTATTCTTTGTCACACACCCAATCCGTCCACATCTTTTTGAGATATCGTGCTATATGTAGTTGTTGGCCCTGTCTCTCAATGGTGAAGAATCACTTCATAACAAACAGACAGACAGGGGTGGAAACATAACTTCCATCCACCATAGAGATCCTAAAGTAGAGATCCGAAAGCACTATGTTTTATTTTGTATTTTTTTTTGCACCCCAATGCACCCAATTTCCCCCTCTTTTTGGATGTGTTGCCCTTTTTGTATTGAATTTTTTTCTTTGAAGAAATATCATATTACATGACCGACTTGAAATTCCATTTCCTAAATTCAAACACAAACCAGAAACATAGCCATGGCAATTGACATGACCTCAGAGCTTTTGCCTCAAAACCTGTTTCTTTTTCACATTGGAAAAAGATATTAATACAGTACGATAACATGCTGTATCAAGGAAAGTGCATTTCCAAGATTTCTAGCTGAGCAAAGGTACAATGATTTTCTGGTCATGGCCCGGCTTCCCAGCAAGAAAAGCTATTAACAACTGGAAGTGTGAGGCAAATCGAGTGGGGGAACAAAAACCGAACCTGAATGCACCTCTTCCAAAAAATAAATTGAACATCTTGTTCTCACTCTGCAGCTGCAAAGGAATGGAATACCGAGTTATTTTTCATTGATGAATGTTTTTTTTATCCATTAGTCTAAGACTCATAGAAGAGCTTATATGTTTGGAAGAGGACATTAAAGATTTCATCTTTAAAATAAACATTTCATCTTTAAAAACAAATGAGTGATCAGTTGCAGTTGCATATTGTTTAAGTCAACAATTAAATTATATATTATGCACAGTGTTTTTAAAGCTAGGTTATTATGGAAATCCCACTTTATTCCAATACTTTGCTTTTTTGTGATGAGACAAAGGACAGGGATTTTATGTGCAGACAGCTTCTCTCATATGCAGCACAAGACTGCGGGGTAACTTCATTGGCTGAGAGTGCAACTGTCCCATTGATGCAATGCCTTCTCGAGGTTAGAGTAGGAATATGGAATTTGTTCAGGGTGCCAGCGATAGCTCGTCTACTCTTCAAGAAGGACACCATGGGATCTTTGACATCCACCAACTAATGCTGGCAGATGGGACACCCAGTTTAACATCTAACCGAGGGACGGCACACACAATGATGAATCGCCCTCCTTAAGAAGCACTAGGATAAGAGTTTATAGCTGGACAAGATTCGAACCCAGGCTCGACAGCTTAAAGGTGAGTGTGAGTACATCCAGGCCATTCTGTCATCCCTTACAAACAACTTCAGGTATGGAAAAGTAAGTACAAAGTTGTGCAGTTTGTTAAATCAAAACAATGTTTCAAAACAAGATGTTGTAAAAGCATACCAGTACCTTTGACCTACTTTCTGTACACCATGACAGCAAAGGGAGCAAAACAGAATATAATAAAAGAAAAACACTTCCAAGAACATTTCAAATGGAAAGTAGAAATGGCAGAATAAACAGTTCCTTTTGATTGCAAATAAAGTGAGGAAATACTACAGAGCAAAGTGTCAACTTAAAGTGCAAATGGCATGAAAAAAATGACAATAAATCGACAAGGATTTGGGAATCCAAGAAACAGCAAAATCAAGTCATGCTGCAAAATTGTTTGAAAAGCTTGAATCGAGGAACGCACAATTAGATGAGTTTCAGGATCCAGGCCCATCGACGTTTTCTCTTCTACACATTGATGGCAAGTGGGGTAAATGGGCGAATTAAATTTATTTTATAAACTGCTAACTTGTGGTGGATAATGAGGTAAGTGTTTTCCTGTCGCGCAGAAAGTCTGATGATGCACGAGATTAATCCAACTCAGACAAGTTAAATTTTTTGATGTTGGAAAGGTAATTTCTTGCAGACTTAACCTTATAAACGAACATAACAGATGTAGATACAGTGTAGCATACAATGATGCAGCAAGAAGTGTCATGTTTTAACTCGAGGGATTATGAACACGAGGTCTGTGAGGTCAGAATACAGAACTTTCAAAATGACGTAGTCTGCCCCAGAATGCTCGGTGCACATGCACAGAAACCATTAGAAATAGCGATCTTCGGAGCATTTGAACTGCTATTGTGCGTGCGCAGTTAGGACTGCAACTAAAAATGGATCACAAAGCTTCTACAAGAAGGTGGAAATGTTTGGAATGGTACCCAAGAGAAAGCTGGGGTGTGCCTTTGCACAACTAAAGAGTTGGGGGTGGGGGACACCATATCTGGTTTTGAGTACTTCTGAATACCAATGGGAAGGTCAGATCTGGGGCTTGTGAATGTACAGGGTGAGTTTAAAATCAACTTTTTAAATTATATTTACTATTAATGATGGGAGCTGGAAGGGTTGTTATAAATATCTTGTTTGCTTGGTTCTGGTGCCACAATATAAATTTTATTCGAGTGTGTGTGTTTGTCTAAGAAGCTGCTTGAATGCTGCCACGACTGTCTACTGCTGCTTGCTTGCATTAACAGGAAATTGGAAGAACTCAACACCTTCAATCCATGGCGATTTCTCATATTTCCTGTATTTTTGCAAGTCCGATTTGCATCCAGGAACGCAATGTTTTGTTTAAATGCTGAAAATTGTTCAAAAGACGATTTCAATTACATATTTCACGCTGGCAACGGCAGACCAATTGTGCCTGCGCTCGCAAAAAATGAGTCACTGAAAAGCAAACACAGCACATGTGTGAACGGTCTCATTAACATTGATACGTCATTTAGAAAGTCCATATTAGTAATTATGAGCAAGTACTGATGGGAATACTGAGAGGGTGGGAGGGGGGGGTAAGATGGGGTGAGGAAGAGGAGAGGGTGAGGAGGTAGAGAAAAGGGGAGGGTGAGGATGTTGAGAGGTAAAGTGAGAGGAGGGAGTGAGAGAGTGGAGGGAGGGGAAGCGAGGAGTGGTGGGGGAGCGACGGCGGAGGGAAAGTGAGGGGGAGTGGGGGAAGGGAAGGCAGTGAGAGGTGAGAGGAAGGAAAGGCAAACGTGTGGTGGAGCGTTAATTATGATTCATACTATCTCATGAAAATGCTTCTGCATAGAATAACAGTGAAGATGGAAACAAAATTATGTCTGAAATCCATTTTCTTCCGGACATACTATCAATACTGCCCAGAGACAATCACCGCTCGGGCACGTCTGGAGACAAATACTGCCCGGACATGTCCGAGGCCAAGCCATCCTGAGACAAATACCACCTGGAAACGTCCAGAGACAAACTCCCGTCTGGACATAAATACCGCCCAGATACATTCGGAGACAAACACTGCCTCGAAGCATCCGGAGCCAAGCTATCCAGAGACAAACACCTACTGGACACATCCAGAGCCAAGCTGGCTCCAGTTCAGAGCACGAACCACTCACTCAGGCCAGAGACAAACACCGCTCAGACATGTTCGGAGATAAACACCTGTCCGGACATGTTCAGAGATAAACTCCGATCTGGACTCATCTGGAGATAAACTCCCATCCGGACACATCTGGAGATAAACTCCCGTCTGGACATAAACACCGCCGAGACACGTCTGGAGCCAAACTGTCTGAAGACAAACACCGCTTGGACACGTCCGGAGACAAACTCCCATCCAGACACGTCCAGAGATAAATACCACCTGGACACGTCTGGAGACAAACACCTTCCAGACATAACCACCATCTGGATATATAGATAGATAGATATAGATAGATATAGATAGATATAGATAGATATAGATAGATATAGATAGATATAGATAGATATAGATAGATATAGATAGATATAGATAGATATAGATAGATATAGATAGATATAGATAGATAGATAGATAGAGAGATAGAGAGATAGAGAGATAGAGAGATAGAGAGATAGAGAGATAGAGAGATAGAGAGATAGAGAGATAGAGAGATAGAGAGATAGAGAGATAGAGAGATAGAGAGATAGAGAGAGAGAGAGAGAGAGAGAGAGAGAGAGAGAGAGAGAGAGAGAGATAGAGAGATAGAGAGATAGAGAGATAGAGAGATAGAGAGATAGAGAGATAGAGAGATAGAGAGAGAGAGAGAGAGAGAGACACACAAGACTGTCTCACGTCTCTGTGTCACATCTCTGAGACACGAGACAGAGAGACAGAGAGGTGTGGGAAGAGGGTGCTGTACTGTATTGGGAAGATGGGACAAAGAGAGGGAGGGTGTGGAAAGGGTAATCACCAGAGAGAATATATTATGCTTTATGAACAAAACGCACACCCATTAGTGCTTGGCCGATATCGGCAATTTTTCTGGAATCGGCAGGTTGGAGTCAGTGTGATTACTGACTACAGTCCGCACTGTGCACCACCCCAAAACCTTGAATAGCTTTCACCGAAAAACACCGTTGCAGTTATCAAGATGTTTCAGGGACATGTTCACAAACATTAATCTTTATAAACAGCTGTGAGTGGCGAGTGGAAAAAAAATTTGGCTCGGTAATTTATACAATATGTTAATATGGCAAACGGCTCGGAAATTAGTTGATAATTCACAAATCGCTCAGAATGATGGAGCACGAACAACTCGTCAAGGATGACAGAACACGATCCACTCACTCAGGATGATGTGGCACAAACCACTCGCTCGGGATGATGGAGTATGAACCACTTGCTCAGGATGATGGATCACAAACCACTCATTCAAGATGACGGAGCACAAACCACTCGATCAGGATGACTGAGCACAAACCACTCACTCAGGATGATGGAGCACGAGCCACTCGATCAGGATGACAGAGCATGAACCACTTGCTCAGGCTGAAGGAGCAGGAACCTCTTCCTCAGTATGATGGAGCATGAACCACTCACTCAGGATGATGGATCACAAACCACTCGATCAGGATGACTGAGCACAAACCACTCACTCAGGATGATGGAGCACGAGCCACTCGATCCGGATGACTGAGCACGAACCTTTTGCTCAGGCTGAAGGAGCAGGAACCTCTTCCTCAGTATGATGGAGCATGAACCACTCACTCAGGATGATGGATCACAAACCACTCGCTCTGAATGATGTTGCGCAGCAAAAGCGTCCGCAGTGAGTGAACGATTCGCTCAGAATGACATGGCGTGGCACCGCTCTCGACTGGATGGTACTCAGCAAGTGGCTTAAGCACTCAAGCAAGCACTCCAATTAAATGGTTGATAAGGAACAGCTGGCCAGGCTGTGGTTGTATACCATATATGATCCCTTTAACTTCAAAGGCAGTCTTCACCATGCACACAGCAGTTAAAGAAATTAAATAAATTCGTTCAAATAATGACTTTATCCACAAAAGCGTTGTAGTCCGGGAGCCAACCGATCAAAATTAAAAAAAAATTGCCCGGTCTGCTATAAAATTTTTGTGTTGATTTTCATAAAGAGACACCCTTTGAGTATATGAAAACCAATGTTGGCAATGGTGAAACTCTTGCGCAACAACACAGTCAACACTTTTGCGAGCCCCCTCTGATAACAAAATGTTGGCAAAAGCGAAGTTGTAGGATGGGGGTAGGGGTAATTCATATTGTCCTAAAATCATAACCACTAAACCTATATACACAAATGACCCCTCATATTAAAGAGGAGTTCATTTCCTATATCACAATTGGTGTAGATTTAACCTACCTTCAATTGACAAGGTTATATGTCAAACAACAAAAGATTTATGTAACTCAGAAATGCTTGACTATCAATGGGGTCAGGAACAAGAACATACTTTTACATGCCATGGTTTTAAGGAAGATAAAATTAGAAATGGATTAACACAATATTGTGACATTAAACATCCTCTTCAGAGGAAGAGTCACTCTCTGAAACAACTCCACCACATGAACCTCTCTGACCAAGGCATATGCATGTCACTCAGCAAGGCACAGCAGCCTTTTTGCATGAACATCGTTTCAGACATTTGGATAATTTGCACATGCAAGACACCGTTTTGTCTATGTTTGGCTTGGCTGGCTTAGACATGAGAATTGGGACCAGTTTTCCATTGATAAGGGTTCTGCCAAATGTTGTGGCTGGGGGAAGTGCTCGGTCACTGAGATGTGCACGTCTATACAGAAGCAATTGATACAATGCTCTTAGAACAAGGAAGTAAAACGCATCTTCTGTTGCTGGCAGTGACCTAAGGTCTAATTTTGAAGAGACAAACATATGCTGCCTGAGGGTATCCAAACAGCTGAACCCTTTTTGGCCATGCAGAGCAGTCCAGTATACTCTGGCCTCATCAATGACACATTCTGTTGCTGCCATTTCACTATCTCTTCCAAAATCAACAAGGTGGGGAAGGTTTCCTATCAGTCCCAGAGAAACCTGTGCCGCTCTTCTTTTCACAGGAACACAGGCATCATCCCAACTGACTGGAAGAGGGGCCTTGTTGTCCCTCTCTGGAAAGGGAAGGGTGATCGCCAAGACTGCAAAAACTACCGAGGGGTGACGCTGCTCTCAGTGCCGGGCAAGGTCTTTGCTCGGATAATTCTTGATAGGGTTTGCCACCATCTGCTTGAGCACCAGCGTCCAGAGCAGTCAGGCTTTACACCAAAGAGGTCAACGATTGACCGTATCCTTGCACTTCGTGTCCTCACCGAACACAGACGAGAGTTTCGGCAGGGGCTGCTTGCAGCCTATGTTGATCTCTGTAAAGCGTTCGATTCAGTGAATCGGGATGTCCTCTGGAGGATTCTTGGTCTTCGTGGGGTGCCACCGAAACTGATCGATCTGATGGCTGAACTCTACTCTGGTACTGAGAGTGCTGTGAAGTGTGGTGGTACCATCTCTGACTTATTTCCAGTTGTTACTGGAGTTCGTCAGGGATGTGTACTTGCCCCCACACTTTTCAGCACTTGTATGGACTGGATTTTAGGGAGGATGTCGGAGAGATCAAGTTGCGGTGCATCGTTTGGCAATGTCAAGATCTCAGACCTTGATTTTGCAGATGATGCAGTCATCTTTGCGGAGACTTTAGACATCCTCTTGGGGGCCCTCGAGGTGCTGAATGAGGAGTCGGAGCCATTGGGATTACGGATTTCTTGGGTCAAAACTAAGATCCAGGCTTTCGGTGACATCTTGGATGCTGCTGTCCTGTCTGTGTCTGTTTGTGGTGAGGATGTTGAGGTCGTGGAGAGATTCACTTACCTTGGCAGTGATATTCATGTCTCCGCAGGTTGTGAGCCGGAGGTCAATAGACGTCTGGGTCGGGCCTGGGGAGTCATGGATTTCACTGGATCATGGGGTGTGGCGCTGCCGGTACCTGTGCGGGAGGACGAAAGTCCGAGTCTTCAGGTCCTTGGTACTTCCAGTCTTGCTCTATGGGTGCGAGACTTGGACTTTGACCAAGGATCTGAGACGGAGACTTAATTCCTTTGGTACCAGGTCTCTTCGGAGAATCCTTGGCTATCGCTGGTCGGATTTTGTGTCCAACGAGCGGTTGCTGAGAGAGACTCGGATGAGATTTGTTACCTGCATAGTCCGTGAGCGTCAGCTGCGGCTGTATGGACATGTGGCTCGTTTTCCTGACGCTGATCCTGCTCACCAGATTCTCTCAGCGAGGGAGTCTCATGAGTGGAGGAGGCCAGTGGGCCGACCACGTGCCTCATGGTTGCAGCAGGTTGACCATCATCTCAAGGAGATGGGGGATGGGCCTGGCATCTGCCTGGGGGATGGCCAGACGGAGGCCCCTGGAGTACCGGCGGAAAGTGGACGCAGCGACGCGCTGTTCTGGCACATGCTCCCATACCTGACCTGACCTCTTCTTTTCCCCTTCTGAATGGGTAGCTCACTGTGTCACATCCACACAACACATATGTGCACAGAAGTGTAGCTGCGACATCAAGAGGATTTTCTGGTACTTCTTGCTCAACACTTCTACCAGCTCATGAATAGGTAGGTATTGATTCTGCCGTTGTATCCAGAGTTCTTGCAATGTGTTCAAGCAGCAGAAGTGATATATACACAGCATAATTATGTCTGTATCTGTTGCATGCACAACAGCTCGATGGTGATCAAGATATTCCACACAATACGCAAGATGAGCAATAATCCTTGTGTCTGCCTCTTCATGTTCTTCACAAGGTAAGTCCAGAACTGAACTTGATGCTGATGTGATGGAAAGAGTGTGACCTTTGTTTTCCATCATACTACCAAGAATGATGGTCACTCCATCCGGAATAGCTTCAGGACTCTCACAAAGGGAAGTGCCAATGAAGTTCTGAAGATTTCCTTTATTTCTTGGATTCTTCATGAGTAAATTCCAGTCCGGAATTTCTAGACTCTTGGATGGTGAGAATTGTCTTGCCTGGTCTGTCTGGTTTCTCCTCTGCTGCTCATCACCCTTCAAAGTATGGCTATCATCAAAATCATACTGATCACCAATGATGTTGACACAGTTGCACATTTCAGGTTTCAACTGCAGGATACACCTGCTTGCGAAGATACAGCTGGGGAAGTTCACCAAATGTTTTCGCACCCATTTTTTGGTATTTATTTACAAATGCCATTGTGTCTACCAGATAAACTGTGTATAGGTCACTCTGTGGTAATGATGGCAGCTGTAAAACAACATCCTGCTCAGCTTCAGCAATTAGCACTGCCACGAAATCAGACTCGTTGCCTTTGTGCATTACAAACCCCTGTGCTAAGCGTGGATCAACCTCAAACAGGGATGATGGATAGTCTGTCCACTCATGGGAAAATGCAATCTGTCTTGTGACTGGGTCGGCATCTCGATAGAAACACAGCACACGTGTAGCTGCAGTCTCATCTTGATAGATCCTGATTAAACTCTGTTTCCTTGATGGTTTTGATTTCTTCTGTGAGGAGAAAGTTACCAGCTTCAGTGGTTCAATCTTAATAGAGACCACCTCTTCTGCTTTCATAATGGCTTCCATGCCCTTAGCTTGAGCATGGACCAAGTCTTTTGAAGCAGCCTTCTCACCAGTTGCTCTATTGAGCAGAACCACTTGGTTGTTACACTGGAATGGGTTTATCATCTGCTGGCATATCACTTTATTGATCTCCTCAACATGCATATGTTCTTCTGTTGCCTGCTTATGTGTTTCTCCATGATGAGTAGATTCCTGTTGGCCTAGATTAGCCATAGACTTTATGTTCTCTGATACAGCTGTGAGAAATGGTGCTGTTTTCACATATTTATCTCGAGCAGCTGGTGCCTGAGATATGCCTTTGAACAGAGATGTCTTCCCTTCATTGTTGTATGTCTGCTCCAGGGCCATGTCACTCCAAACACCATTGAATTTTCCTTTGGAAGAGTGAACTGTGAAGTACCCAACCTGGATCCAGCAAACCTTAACCGAACTGTGTTCAATAGAGTAAGAGGATTTTGTGGGTAGGGGGAACTTTGGTTGACAAAAATGTTAATTTTCTCTTTAAAAATTGATAGAACTCAATCAAATTTGCTGTTTTAATTAGCCATGGATACCATGTTCATATCACATTCAGAGAAATTAGTATTCTAATGCAGCATCTGCCTATGATGAGAAAAGTTCTAAAGGCCATCTTCAAAAAACGTTATTTTTAAGGCATTTTTCACAAAATTATGTACTTTTACGAGGTTTACTTTCACAAAGGCAATTTTTTTTGTCATTTTACAATGCACTGATTGAATTCTTACATTTAGTTCACATTTATTTTTCATGAATGTGATTTTTTAATTTTTTTAGAAATTTTATTGACAATTGCTGTTTTATCAAATTTTTCAAATCTTCCTCAAACAAAAACGGCCGCCAAAATTTTTCGCAAGAGCTTATGAATTGCCAACATTGGTTTTCATGAACTGCAAACATATATCTAAACATCCTGGGGGTGTAAAATTTTATAGCAGAGGCTGTAAGGTCCAACCCTAAAACAGCCTCGTACACAGGTTGGCTCCCGGACTATTGCTTTTTATTGGAGAACAACCCTGGAGACATTGCAAAGTTTAATCTCCTGTGAAATAAACATTGCAGATAATCTACCACGGTGCCTACTCATCTGGGCACGCGTCAGATGTGTTATCTTAACCCTAACCCTAACAATAACCCTAACAGCTTGGTACATCGGTTTGCGGCCGCGCAAATGTTATTACTATTTTAAAACGTCCGTTTTTCACCAGACTTGCTTTGATTCCCTGCAGAGCAGTTCACACAACCTCCGAAAATAGAGGCACAAATCTGGCAGACATTATGGATAAGCGGTCCCTCTGGGGGGGGGGGGGTCAGGATGTGTGGTCAAGCAGTGAATGCATTAATTCATGGAGCCCAATGAAGCCGGTTAATGTTGGCACATCCCTAAATCTTTTGTTCACTCAATAAAATTCTCCAAACAGCAGAAAAAGTGAAGTTTCATGCTTTGTAAATTTCTCATTTTCTTGAGTGTATACATGGAGAAAGAGGGACCAGAACATTGCTTGCTTAAAATATATAGGTGTATCGGCTTAGTTATAAGACTTTTATTTCTTTAAATTATGAGATTTCACTCCAGATTTCGACACTTATTTTGTTTGGACGATATCCGATCCTCAAAGCCAAAAGAATATTTCGATGATATACTTTAATTAGTCCGTGAGAGTGGATCGTGGAAAATTGTCTCATATAATTCAGGAAATCCCTCCAAGCTCCAAATTTGAAAACTATAGCACTTACAAAAGCGATGTGTACAGTAGTCCGGTGGTTGGGCCAGGGAACCTTGCAATGTTTGGTAACATTTATGTTTTCAATTTTTTTGATAGATCTTAGGGTCGAGATGAAATTTAGGCTGAGTGGCCACTTGTCACTGTCTTGGCTTTTTCAGAATCCAAGATGGCCACCATATACAATCAAACTATAACTTCGGCTGCAACTCCTGTTCTAAGTACAGTAACATGATGAAATTGGTGTCTAACCATATGTTTTAGTTACCAAGGAAGTGGATTATGATGTTATTGGATAATTTGGTAGCCATCTTGATGGCATAAATCCAATATGGCCACCAAAATTTCCTGTAAAAATGCCAAAATCACACTAAATCTAATGTAATCGGTTGTAAATGCAGTTAAGTTTCTGTACATATGTGTGCTTTGTGAAGCATAGACATGTATATTATGATTCTGAAGTCATTCGCCAATTTATAAGCAATATTTATTTTGATAGCAATATCCATTTCAAGCAAAATATAAGAACAAAATGTAATTAGAATCGGACAATATTTATTGTATAATTCTCTCAGACATGACATTGACGTGACTCAAAAGTAGACATACATTTAAAGTATATGATACTCCCATTAATAATATTGATAATTGTGGTGAATGGAAGGTCGTGACGTGTGATCACATGTTGCCCGGCTCGAGCACAGAAGAGATAAAGCTGAGGTTCGGCTCGGCCGCGGGGTTTGTCCCTGGGGCATTGCCGTTGTATGTCGCCGGCTCACTTGGTGCTCATTGAATGGTGAGAACACTGATTGATATATAATACAGATTTATTTTGCGGTGATTAGTTGCGCGTGTGTACCTTACTGCTTGTACTCCATGCTGCGCCTGTATTTCCTGGTGTGCCCGTAGAAGCGGCTTCAATCAAATGGAATAAAGCCTAAACTCTGAAGGTTCTTCTCTCGTCTTCATTTCAATTTATTCCATTTGGTTTTCTCGGCTCTCTCAACCAACGATGGACAAGATCTACAAACCCGAGAGGTTCAACGCAGACCCAAACGCGACTGACTCAGAAATGAAATGGTCGCATTGGTTCTGTTCCTTCTCACACTATCTGACCATCATCGAAGAGGGAGCTGACAAATTGGCCGCCCTCGTGAATCATGTCTCGCCCAGCGTATACAGGCTCTTCTCGGAGTGCGACACTTACGAAGCAGCGATCGACGTGCTGCAAGCGCTCTACGTGAAGCGCAAGAACGAGGTATACATACGACATCTTCTCAACACACGCAGGCAAGCAGCCGGGGAGACAATCGATCAGTTCCTGCAAGCTCTGAATCAGCTGGGAAAAGACTGCAGCTTCCGGGCCGTAAGCGCCGAGGAACACCGAAAGGAAGCGACCCGGGAGGCATTCATCCAAGGACTTAGATCAGCCCACATACGGCAACGCTTACTAGAGAAAGCGCAACCCACTCTTGACAAGGTAGTTGATCAGGCTCGAGCGATGGATACGGCACAGCAGCAATCTGAGTCATTTTGGGACACCAATGCTGCTAATGAACGCTGCTGCGATGGGAACTCAAGGAACCCCACTGGCACAGACACAGCCAGACATAGGGGATGGAGAAACATCCGAGGAGCCGGATACACAGGCCACGTCAAACTCCTCAGCAACTACTCCGGTTGGTAAATGCTTCTTTTGTGGGTACAAAAGGCACCTCCGCCAAAAATGCCCCGCCAGAGATGCCACATGCATGAACTGTGACAAGAAAGGGCATTATGCCAGGGTATGTAAATCTACTCTAAGGAGAAATAAACCCACTTCTGCGGCTCTCTACTCACAAAAGAAACTAACTGCAGCCTCACCGGGGAATCTATCCAAGGCTATCATCAACGTACGAATTAACGGGCATATGGCTGAGGCACTGATTGATACCGGTAGCTCTGAAAGTTTCGTCAACAGCTCGCTAGTGAAGGGCAGGAAATGGAAAATCCACCCGACAGACAATACGGTATGCATGGCCGCCACATCACTACAGTCCCGCGTACGAGGGTACTGCAATGTCGAATTGGACGTAAAAGGGTACACGCATCGGGATGTAAGGGTACTGGTGCTTCGTGATTTATGCGCAGACGTAATTCTGGGTCATAATGTCCTCAAGCAGCACACGAGCGTCGAAATACCCTTTGGAGGAAGCAAACCTCGTCTGATTTTAAATGCCTTGACTACCGCGGAGGTAACGTCCCCCAGCTGTTCGCTAACCTGTCGCCGGTCTGCAAACCGATAGCGATCAAATCGCGGCGATATACCACTGCTGACATGAATTTCATCACTTCAGAAACCAAGCGATTACTGGAAGAGGGAATTATAGAACCGAGCGATTCGCCATGGCGCGCACAGGTGTTGGTAACCAGCAGTCAGAACCATAAGAAACGAATGGTTGTCGATTATTCCCAAATGGTCAATCGCTTTACCCAACTCGATGCCTACCCCCTGCCGCGCATAGACGAGATGGTCGAACGCGTGGCCAATTATAAGATATTCAGCACCATCGACTTGCGAAGCGCCTATCACCAAATTCCCATCCGAGAGGAAGACAAACCTTACACCGCATTCCAGGCAGGTAGACGCCTCTACCAATTCAGGAGAATTCCATTCGGTGTCACGAATGGAGTAGCTTGCTTCCAACGGGTTATGGACGACATCATCTCAGATGAAAACCTCAAAGACACTTTTGTTTACGTGGACAATGTCACAGTGTGCGGTAGGGATCAGGGGGAACATGACATGAATCTGGACAGATTCTTGAGCATTGCTAGAAAATATAATCTGACTCTCAACTACGAGAAATGCGTATTCTCGGCAAGGTCAATTGACCTTCTCGGCTACACAATAGCCGACGGCACGATTAAGCCTGATCCTGAGCGATTGCGCCCACTTCGTGAGCTACCCCCACCTCAGGACCTGCAGACAATGCGCCGGGTGATCGGCATGTTCGCTTACTATAAGAGATGGATTTCGCAATACTCCGAGAAAATACATCCCCTGGTGCATTGCAAAAACTTTCCACCAGATGCCGCTGTTGTAACAGCTTTCCACAACCTCAAAGACGATATCAGTAATTCCGTGGTATTATCGATCGATAGCTCGGTGCCCTTCGTGGTGGAGACCGATGCTTCAGATCACGCGATAGCTGCTACGCTTAATCAGTCTGGGCGACCCGTCGCGTTCTTCTCGAGAACTCTCTCTGGAAGCGAGCAGAGACACTCGGCAATAGAGAAGGAAGCATACGCCATCGTCGAAGCGCTGCGTAAATGGAGACATTATTTACTGGGAAACCACTTCACGCTCGTTACGGACCAACGATCCGTGGCATTCATGTTTGATGGGAAAAATAACGGGAAAATTAAGAATGAAAAAATTATGAGATGGCGAATAGACCTAGCCTGCTATAGTTACGACATTGTTTACCGGCCCGGGAGGGAAAACCCTGCTGCAGACACCTTCTCGCGGGTCTACTGCTCGGCGGCAATCAGTCGGGCTTTGCAAGACCTCCATGTGTCTCTTTGCCACCCGGGGGTAACCAGAATGGCACATTTCGTACGCAGACAAAACCTTCCCTATTCTATTGAAGATATTAAACAAATGAATGCTTCATGCCCTGTTTGTGCTGAACTAAAACCCAGATTCTATGGTTCGGCTTCTGGCAGACTGATCAAGGCCACTTCTCCCTTCGAGAGACTAAACATTGACTTCAAAGGGCCCCTGCCGACCGAGACAGACAACAGATACATATTCACTGTTGTTGATGAGTATTCAAGGTTCCCTTTCGCGTTTCCGTGCTCGGATATGACCTCGGGCACTGTCGTGAAATGTCTGTCTGACCTCTTCGCTATGTTTGGGAAACCTTCGTACATACATTCAGACAGAGGGCCGTGTTTCATGTCAGCCGGGCTAAAACAATTCCTATTAGAGCACGGCATCGCAACTAGTCGAACGACGGGTTACAACCCACAGGATAATGGTCAGGTGGAACGATATAATGGAGTTATTTGGAAAGCCGTAACTCTGGCGTTGAAATCAAGAGGACTGGGCCCCGAGCGGTGGGAGGTTACCCTTCCCGACGCTCTGAAACGCCCGGTACGACAAAGCAAGTATGAACCCATGGTGGAAGAGGTCGAACTCATCGATACGAATCCAGAATATGCTCATGTCAGGCTCCCGGATGGCAGGGAGACCACTGTGTCGGTTCGTCATTTGGCTCCCTCAGGCACTCCTCCCGCAGGTACACCACCATCTGGCACACCTCCCTCTGACATCCCCTCCCCAGGTGTTCCCCCCCCCAGGGTCTCCACCCGAGAAGGGTGGCGACGGAGCTGCCGCGTTCCACCCGAGAGCGATCGGGGAGTCATCTCCGGCACGAGTCGAGGCTCACCAAGAGGATCGGAAGCCTCCCTCAAGTGAAACCGCCATCTACTCCCGGAGAGGCCGGCGAATAATACCCCCTCGCCGACTCAATCTGTAAAGGGGATTATCGGCATCCTCGATGCTCATGCTCCTATATGCTCGTTACATAATATATCGATGCTCATTACCATGCTCCTACAACTCAAAATAATCCTCACTGCTTGGCATGTATGCTTCTGTAGTTTAGATAGCTCGCATTGCTTGAAATGTATACTCCTGTAGCGCTGAAGTAATCATGGTGCGTTAGCTGGGCCTCTAGTTACTTCTTAAAGATGGGGAGAATGTGGTGAATGGAAGGTCGTGACGTGTGATCACATGTTGCCCGGCTCGAGCACAGAAGAGATAAAGCTGAGGTTCGGCTCGGCCGCGGGGTTTGTCCCTGGGGCATTGCCGTTTTATGTCGGCGGCTCACTTGGTGCTCATTGAATGGTGAGAATACTGATTTATTTTGCGGTGATTAGTTGCGCGTGTGTACCTTACTGCTTGTACTCCATGCTGCGCCTGTATTTCCTGGTGTGCCCGTAGAAGCGGCTTCAATCAAATGGAATAAAGCCTAAACTCTGAAGGTTCTTCTCTCGTCTTCATTTCAATAATAATGATAATAATACAATAATTTGGCAGCTTCACATTGCTCAATGTTTCAATGCTATGTCAATACAAATTATACTAAAAAAAATGAAGCTAAATTAACACCCCACTGGACAAAATATCTTATATCTCGGAACTATTCATCGTCCTCATCCTCGACATCCATTGCTCGGTCATTTGTCTCATCGCTGTCATCAGGGATGTCGGCATGATCTGTTGCACTCTCATTGATGTTGAATGGATTGGAACAGGCAGTACCACCACCGCAGGTGCAGAACATTGTGCATGGAAGTTGGCACCCCATACATCCACATCTCCCACCTCTACATGCTTGCTCAGATGTGCAGCCACATCTGACCAGCTTCAGAATGTGCTCCGGGGCATAGGGTACCCCGTCTCCATATTCCGAGGGAAAAGACACTTATTAGTGTCATCAGCTTCCCATCCGTGTTCCACTGCAGCGAGAGTTGGTGGATCCCCACTCAGGGCACTGTACCAGTGAGCGACTTGATGGTGTGCTCTACGGATGTTCTGCTCAAACGCTTCTGTAGTTGGGGGCAAACTACACAGCTTAGGTGCTGCTGTTGATTTTCCAGTCTTCTGTGCCCATAGCTTCTGGTGAATCTTGGTCATCGAAGAGGTGGGAGTTGTAATGCCATAGCACGCACCCATGAAAGCTGTTGCTTGTTCGGTGACTTCAATGATATTTACCAAGGGTTTACCAAGTTGATCCAGAGAGTAGCCTTTTCGAGCGGCCACGATTGCTTTTGTTTTCCCAATTCCATAAGTCGCAGCAACTGAATCACAACCAGTCAAAGCATGAAGCGCTAAGAGATCGGGTACGATTGCTGAATGTTTAAGAGCGGTTTCCTTCACGTCAATGCAAGACCGACCCATGATTGGAGACTGCATAGTTATTGATGACTGGAGCTTCTCGCTCAAGTAGTAGTACACAAGTAACGCGAACACATCCGTGTCATCACACACCACCCGCACCCGTGATTCTGGATGGTATTTTGCCAAATGGATGGCCTGTTGTGTCAGGAGGATGTCAGCTTCTTCATGTGTTGATGCTAGATTTAGACGAGGCGACTTAAGACCCTTCGATAACTGCGTAGGTGTGTTGTTTTCCCCAGTAACCACCAACTGGTGGTCCTATGTCGCATGCTGCAGGAAGTTGTCATCACTCAGGATTGATTCGCAAATCAGTGTGTTGAGTTGTTTTTTATTGGCTGAGTTCTTGAGTACTGCGTCCCGAGCCGGCAGTGGAGTTTTCCGTTCGAGCTGATGGAACCGGGTAGCGCTGGCTCGAGCTGATCTGGTGCTGCTTTTTGTAGAGTAGTCATAATAACGATCAAAACACAGGTGGACATCAGCTTCAAGCAGCCGCGCATTGACCCAGACCTTGAACACCAAAATGAACGTGTCAACGGTTCCTTGGGATGGCCATTCTAATGTCCACAAAAGAGCGGAAACATCAATCACCATAGATGTTGGCCTTGTGATAAGGCGTTGTGAAACTTCGACTTGGAGGTTCTTTTTTAGTGTGGATTTTCCCGTTGCCACTCACATCTGGCCATCAGCTTGAAACATCGAGGGCAGATATGCAGTTAGCTCTGTGGAGAGGACTTGTTCCAGATCGAGATCGCGCTCGCTCACGAGAAGGCCAATCACCCGAGCGTATATAGCCTCTTGATCCATGACGGGATTATCATTGATTGTTAGACGTTTCTTCTTTGCGGCGAAGGTTGTCACCTGTTTTGCGAGTGAGCTGTAAAAGCCCTCTGGCCATAATGCTTCGAACTGGATCAGCTGATCAGCTCCAATCTCCACTGCCTTGTCAACATTAACATTCGGTTGAGCTAGTTGACCATTTGAGATGTTGAGCAGACATCCTGCATCGTGGGTAGCTGGATCCAATGGGTCAATGCATGACTCTAGGGTAGCCTTCAGTGATTTACGATCATTGCCATCTCAACGAATGCGACTGGTAGATTCCTCCTTGTGGTTAAGCTGTACCTTCTTGTCAGCTCCAGACATCTTCTTAAGGTCACCAGTCAGGGTCATGGTCGCATCCATACTGTACACCCATGTCGCTATCGTTTGAGGATTTTCAGTGTTGCCAATGATGCCACCCGGCCCATGCCCCTTCCTCATCCAGTTCGTTTCAATAAACATGTCGCTCCACTGTCCGTTGTAGACACCAGCATTGTGGTGTAGTGACTGCTCTCCTCTGCAGAACTTGTCCATAATATCTGGTCCCAACCAAGTCATGGAGCGTAGGTAGTAGAGGCCATACCTTGCATAGTTGTACTTGTGGGCTGCGAACATGTATGGCAGCATTGATTCTGCTGTTTTGATGTGGAGTGGCCAGTCGCCTTCATGCATCGCCCGACAAAACATCATCATTAGAAATGTGGGTTTGATGACGTTGTACACCCACAGCTTTGTGGTACGACTTTGAGTGGCGATCTCATCAAGTAGTTTTTCCAAATCATCCATGCTGGTCAGGTGTAGATTCTCCCTCACGAACACTGGTCGAAGCAGCTCCTCTGTGAGCAATCTCAGTGCCCAAACATTCTGTGGATATTTCTTTCCTTGCAACATCTTATCGACGGAGCCGAAGGACGTCATCAGAATCTCTTTCAGGCCGCTGTCTGCCATGAGAGTGCCAACGCAACCCACGAAATCCATGAGGAAATGCATCCCACCAAGAATCACCACCATGTTGGTGAGCAGATCTGGTTGATGAAATGTGATGTCAACGGCGATCTTATATATGGCCTGATCGCAGGTGATAACGAGAATATCCTGGTTGGATGCTCGGGTGACTTCGAATCCTCGGGTGATGGAAGTTAGGACAGTAGTTGGGTCCCCTGGCTTCATGTTTATGAGTGGAAGATATACCACAGCTGTCTTGGGTGCTGGGGTCATTCCTGACTCACGGCAGTGACGTGTATTGTACCCGTTGTACTCAGGAGTGTTTGCTTCAAAGAGCACGTCTTTGAAGTTAAAGTCTAAATCTTAGGCTCTGCCAATTGAGATAGTTGTGGCTTGTACAAAGTTGTCTGACATGGCAAATCGGTTTGTAGCAGTAAATGGCATAGGAGGTTTCTTCGGTCCCGTATACTCAACGACTCGTGTCTCCCATGGGATAGGGTGCTTCATTTCTTCTTTCGTTAGGCGAGGGATCGATGTATCCAAACCTTCAAGGTGGTCAAGTTCGGTCTTCCACTGAGCTGCCAGCATTGCCATGTAATGACATTCGAGGCGGAAGTTTTGGGAACTGATCACAGCATCAAAGTTATCAATGATGATTTGCACAAGTCCGCCCAGTCTGGCATCTCTGAGTCCGGCTAACTGCTGTGCTTTTGATGATTGAACACCCGCTGACCTGAATCGTCAAACCTCATCGTAGGAACAAGAAACATTATACTTGTACAGTTCTGTGATGATCATCTTATGGTCACCAAGAAGTACACCTATGGCTATCTGTAATGGTGTCGGTTGAGACGTTACCACTGAGCTCACGATATTACCCACCATGATGGATTGTAGTGAATTGTGGAAAGTAGGCTTGATAGCTGATAGTAGTTTCACCAACGTCTCACTAATACACTCTGAGGCTGATTCTCGATCAATGTGCTTAGTGTAGGATTTGAAGTCATCCTGAGCTGCCTTGGTCTCCTTCATGATATGCTTGCCAACTTTCCGGATACATTCATCCATGTCGCCATTCTGATCATCATCCATCCACAAGCCTGAGATTTGTGGCAACATGCTTCCTGAACACTAGTAACGTTGCCACTCCAGGGGAATGTAATGCCAACATATCTTCAGCGAAATGTTGGATGACGTTCTCAACAAGGACACGTCTGGACATGACAGATCCACCCTTGTCTGCGTATACTGCTTCAACATCGAGTGAATTCCAAACTTTTGAGCGATCATAACCGACTACTTTGACAGTTTCAGCGAAAGCTTGGTCATCAGCAGTACCTTTGCTATTGATCGTGGTAGTTCTCTGAGCATCACGATGGAAACTCATATTGTAACGGCGGTGATACATTGCATCTGCAGCGTGCAAATCTGATGGTGCTCCGATGATACGGTCACGGACTATTCTACCCAGTTCATCTCCACGTTTATCACAAAGGTCAAGTAGATACTGCTTGTACGTCTCCCCATCAGCCATCTTGTCTGTGGTTACTCTCGACGCAGGGACTCTGTACTGTTGTGGCACCTTGGGATCATACTCATTCGGTAATATGCAAGGAGTTATGTCATGGCAGAACAAACAGTGCTCTGAAAGTCAAAAACATCACCACCGGTACTCGAACGCAATCGCTTGGAGCCAGCGTTGGAGTCATCATCTGTCTCTTCCTCTGGCATACGCTTAGCCAATTTATTCAGAGTGGAAGGAGATACATATTTGGATACACAATTTTTGTGACATCTAACAGTAGATGATCCATCAGATAGTTTTTTTCGTAGTCTGATATCATCTTGGCGAAGATTACTAGCTTCCAATATTGTGCCGATTCGTGAAGACTGCATCAACTTCCCAACCCCACAGTTGTAAACTGTCTTGAAGAAGCATTCCTCGGCATCCTTACCGTCTCCTGCTTCAGCCATATCATCACTCACATCAGAACCTACAACAAAAACAAAGATCGTTAAAAGTTTTCGATATATTGGTGTATTTCACATTGGAAGCACCATGATATTTACGTCTTGAGTAGGTGGCACCAGGTGGCATCTAAACGGAATTGTTACTTCACAATCAGATTATATAACATGTCAAGCACATGTGTAACCAGCAGGATCATTGTTCAACTGCATTCACAATCGATTATGTTAGTTTTTAGTGTGATTTTTTTGTGATTTTGGCATTTTTTTTCAGGTATTTTTGGCGGCCATATTGGATTTGTGCTACCAAGATGGCCACCAAATGACCCAATAACATCATTATCCACTTCCTTGGTCTCTAAAACATAGATTTAGACACCAATATCATCCTTTTGCTGTACTTAGAACAGGATTTACAACCTAATTTATATTTTGATTGTATTTGGTGGCCATCTTGGATTCTGCAAAAGCCAAGGCAGTGACAAGTGGCCACTCACCCTAAAATTGATCTCGACACCAATATCTATCAAAATAAGCCAAAAAACGATTGTTACCAAACATTGCAAGGTTCACGAGAAATATGCTGCTCGGCCACCGGAATACAGCGATTCGTAGCTACGATGAACACACATTCAATGATATGACTGTGGAAAGTGAAAGAAAAACTTTATCGTTAAGAAATTGTTGTGGCCTGTTCCAAGTCGTGACATGGTTGAGCAGGCCAAAAAAACATGGCGGCTTCAGACCCCAGTGAAGTTACCTTAGATACACCTTAAGACCCCATGAAGTGGTGACCAAGAATGCGCCAGATAAAGGGATATAATTAAATATCGCCATGAATTATATTCTAAGGGGTGTTTTAATCAATGGAAACACCCAATTTTCACTCATGCACTTCCTTGGAGTTCCCGTAGTATGCATGCAAAGTTTCAGGCTGCTTGGTTTTATGGTTTTGCAGTTATGGAGGATACATACACACACAGAGACACTTATTCGTGTCAATAACACTAAAAAAATCTTGACTCCATTTATGAAGTAAGTAAAATTCCATGCTCTTTATTCAAAAATACCTGTATAACGATTTATGTCCAAGCCTGCCTTGTTTGAGCACCTGAATATTGGAACTTATCTTGCCAACATAGAATAAGGAAGCTTCATCAGAACTGCAGCACAGCATGACTGCATTACTGTGTCAGAAGGATCCTAATTGCAGATGGCAGCTTTCACACATTTGTGAATCGTGCGGGAAGTTTTGGATTGCTCCAAAAGCATTCTATGTTGCTTATTATGATGAGTGTTCTTTAACAGCATTTGCTCACTGCAGGAAATAGCCAGTATAGCAGCTAAAAGTGACATGAAAACAATGGTAATAGCAAACAACAACAACAAAAGGCATTTTCTTAGCTCAGGAAGTGGTGAAGGCTGATAGACTCATGATTACATTTAACTTGTTCACCACATGTCAGATCGCATCAATCTAAAACGATGATCTTTTCCACACTTGTTAACCACACCCCTATACCTACTCCTTCCAGATTTCCTGTTTTCTCTCTTGAGAGTTTCCTTCTATATCCATATTGTGCACCTCATGCATCCTATCCTGCCCCCCCCATTCTCCCCACACACATTGGTTGTCCGTCTCCCTCGATCTTGGCCTTCAACTCTGGAGTTTGTGTTTACCCCCTCTCTCTACTGTTCCTTTTGTCTCGTTGTGTCCTGATACATTCAGTGAATGAGTACAAGCTCTTCCACAAGCCTTGACTATGTATACAATAAAGCATATTATATTGTGACAGACGTTGCCTCTGGGTAAGTCCAAGAGGACGGCTCAGCTTTAAGAGAGCCCAATCGCCCCCAGAATTTTAAGAAACCCCCAGAACTTCCCGCGGGATCCCACGCCCAGAGTCGTGTTACCATAAGCAAATGCCCGAGTGGGAACGGATACCATGCTGGCAGTTACACAACAGACCTTAGCCAGTTGCCCAAGCAGAACCAACGTTGCATAACTGCATCTGAGATCAAACTTAGATAACAAATCAGTACTCGCCAGGATGTTATCAAACTTAGATAATAGTCAGAATAAGTCAGGATGCAGTTTAAGGAAATGACTTTTAGTGACAGTAATCAAAATGCAAATATTTAAGGCCCAGTCACACCTTGACGTTTTAGCGAGCAATGGCAACGTATTAAAATGTATGTTAAACGCTGGCTTACGTTGAACTTTTTATGTTTTTTTTAAAGATTCGGACATATTCATAACGACTTGGTCTTATGCATAACGTATTCGTAACGGACACAGAATGTTTCGTTGCGTTATAGATAACTTATACCAACGAATGCTGAACCTGTTGTCGGCCTTCACAACCTTTGCCCAACGATAGTCTAACTTAGGCATAGCGCGCTGCACATATCGCCGATGATCACGTGGCGTAGCCTATTAAAAACCTGCCGCACGCCGATTTAAATCATAACCGCCGCAGAAATGGAAGTGTCAACATCGCAGTCACACCTTGGCGATCTTGCCAGCGAATGCCGACCTCTGAAAAATGCGTCTAAAACACTGGCGCACGTCGAATACGGTATGGGTAAGTTTGGTATGCGTGAATAGAATGCTAAAGTACGCTATCATACGTCATATTAAATAGAGTACGTCTTGTAATTTTAAACATGTTGAAAATTTTACGACGTACTTACCGTATGACACACGCTCCGCATGCGATGGGAATAAGTTGTACGCACGATATGCGATCGTTGACACACAGACACACGTTACTTGAAAGGTACTCATAAGTCGAAACACGTCAAGGTAATGGTTAACGTCAGTGTTCCAGACTCCCGGTTTTATTTTTCTTCGGTATGACGGTGTTGTGTACAGTGCGGTTATGATTTAAATCGTTGAGCGGAAGCCTATTAATTATATTATATTATAACCGCACTAGAAATCAAAGTGTCAAAATCACCATCATACCGAAGGAAGGAAGAAAAAAATAAAATAAATAAAACCAGGGAGTCTGGAACACTGACGCCAACCATTACCTCGATGTGTTTCGACTTATGAATACCTTACAAGTAACGCGTGTCGACGTGTGTCAACGATCGCGTGACGTGCCTACAACTTATGGCCAGCGTTATGCGGAACGTGTGAGTCATACGCTGGCATAAGTCTTAAAATTTCAAGCATGGAAAATTTTAGGACAACTGAAAAGTACAACGTTTAAAGCCAGCGTACTACGACGTATGGCAGTGTTTTTCAGCGTGCTCTCAATGTTATCAAAACTTACCCATAACGTATTCGACGTGTACCAGCGTTTTAGACAAATTTTCCAAAAATCGGCATAAGCTGGCTAAAACGTCAAGGTGTGACTGGGCCTTTACAAGGAGAGAAAACAATGAAATGAGATATACTGCATATACAACAATTAATCGCAGCACATATGCATTCCCAAATTATCCCCTACGTGACAGACCCGTCTTCGGAAGCTTACCAGTGACTTAACATGCTGCAGAACAGTATGCCGGCATCATGCATCTGATGTGGAAAGGAGAGATGAGTGATTGGCAAGGAAGATGAGAGGAGGACAGAAAGAAATAGATGGGGACATGATAGACCCCTGCACACCTTACACTTGTTAACTCCAGCTCACACGTCCTGACTGAAAGCGGAATCCTCCCTGCTTCGCTCACCTCCTGCTCCTCATACAGCTGCGGCTCCAGCGTTTCCCTGTGGACCAGTGATGTAATTCGCAAAACATATAGAGGAAGAGGATCCAGCGACGCAGCTAGCGGATGTTGGCACATGAAGGCGAAGGTGTAGAAGGGCGGAAGGCAAAAAAATAAGGAAGAGAGCAAAAGGACAGAGACAGAAGATGCAAGAAATAATGAAGAACGAATAGTGTGGTGAGAAATGAATTGATACAGCATGAAGGAGAGTGAAAGAATGAAACTTGAGTGAGCAAGTAAAGTGATATGAATGACAGAGGACGCAAAGAGAGAAGGATTAAAGGAGAAAAGGAGTAAAGGAAAGAAGGACGAAAGGGCAATCGCATTTGTGTGAATAAATAGAAATGAGCAGGCTGACAGAGAAACCCTCTCAAGCTTTGAATCTCCGACTCCCCAATCCTCTGTCTCTCTACCTCCTTCCTCTGCAAGATGCTCTCCATTCCCCTTTTAAAGAGCCTCAAGCCCTGTAGGTTGGAGCAAGAAGTTGGAATTTTGCAAGAGTGCTGGTGATCGCTCACCTATTCTTCGTAAATGACACTGTAGGATATTTAACATGCACCAACTAATGCTAGCTGGAGGGACACCCAGTCTAATGTCCATCTGAGGGACAGCACTCACATTAATGCCTGGCCATACATTTGAAACATCAGTGTGTGTATTTGGTCGAGATTCCAACCCATCCTAGACAGCTCAGAGGTAAGTGCGCGTACATCTTGGCTATCATGTCAGCCCAGAAATTAGAGTAAAATACATGTATGCACGTCATTGAGGGCATATAAATGTTAAGAAATTAACCCAAATGAGACAAAGAGCAATATTATGTCCCATATCAGCCAATTGATATGTATAGCAAGTGACTAAAACTAAGCATTGCTGTAAATACCAAAACAGAAACTGCGTTGTCTCTGATCCATTGACAATCCTACAAGAGTCTGTGAAAAATTTAAATTTGTGGAAGTTTCTGATTAAACCATATCTTGGTGTTTACAAACCCAAACGTTGCGAGTGCCAGGATCTTGCTTTACGTCGAGGGAGAATACAGAGGGTGTGGAAGAACCTCCAAACCTTACTTATGCTTCAATAACGACCTGTTATGCTAGCAATTAGTCACTGTGTGGAGATGGAGGAAAATCATGTCATCCCACTGCGATTTAGTCGCATTTCATCCCTCAATATCTTTGCATACTCATAATATGTCCCCGTTCACAGTTTGCTGCTGAGGGACAGGATGTTCGAGCACCAATCCATGGTGAGAGGAAATATTCTTCGCCCAGATTCATAAAATCCTGTTTACGATTTGCTTGCTTTGTGCTTTAGTCCATTACTCAACTGCAAATGGCAAAAATAACTGTACATTACCACCCCTAGCAAGGAAGGTTGGAAAAACCACTAATCATAGCATTCTGTGGGCACTTCACCATGGTAAGGTTACACAAAACTTTTCAGGTGGCTCTCAAAGAGAAGACTATTCATAGTGAGCTATTCTGCTGCAGTGAGAGATTTCTCCAAAAAAAAAAAAATACTACAACAACCCCAAAAGAGGGCAGTGTTCAAACCAGCATTTCAAAGCTTCACATGGACAGATAACTCTACAAGCCACAAATAAATCTTTGTAGTTTGTAAGATCCATATTTAAAACTGAAGACACTACTGACGATTACAACTGCCCAGGTTGCAAAGCTGAGATATTTCCTATTGGGCAGTTGTACAAGTTGGGGGGGGGGGCCCTAAAAGCCAATTATGGTCATATTTCAAAATTGAGAACATGCAATGATTACGTGGGTTTGGAACAGTTTCCATCAATACCAGTCTTGCATGACCAGCCTTTCCAGAATGAAGTCTGATCAATATGTTAATTATTTGTACGTTGAAAAAAAAAAGTCAATGACAGACATTAAGAAAATCTGGTTAAATCTTCTATACTGTTATTTTACAACAATTTTGCTGAACTTTTTTTCATACATCGGACATCAGTTTTAAGTTTTGTACAAACTAATGTTCTCCCGCCCCCCACACTACGGACACCCTGATCCCCATTTTATTTTCTGCTTCTATGTTAGGCTTCACTCTGCATGATATACTTCAGTAATGTCCTTATGAGCATAACTAAATGGTTCTAGTCAATGTCCACCTCAAGAGCTGATGAGCACTGTGACAGCAAGGGTAGAAAACACAAATCAAATGGAAGACCAAGAAGGAACCCAAAAAAGTAAAGAGGAAAGATGGAGTCATCAGGAGGAACCTGGATAGGATTCGGGTTTCATCAGCTACTCCACTCCCCTCAAACTCATCCAGGCACAGCCGATTGAGCCTGACAGAAAAATTTCTGCAAGAATACATTTCTCCTTCGAGAGATAGATAACGAAAGAGAGAAATCGAGAGTACAAGTGATGACAAAGAAGAAAAGCCAGAATTATAATGAATAAAAAGAATTGCGTTTTGAAATCTTGGCATCTGATTTGAAATAGTTGTCAAAGAAAAGATGGAATTAGAGGGTAGAAATAGGCAGAGTAATAAAGAGGAAATGAATAGTTAAAAGCAGAAAATACCTGTAATGGCCCCCACGGTCCATTTGAATCAATTGACCAATTAAATAGAGCAATGAACCCGTGTAGAAAATATAGGTACAGTAGAAAGGTGCAGAAATAGCTGAGATAACGCACTTAAAACAACAATATTTTTTTTTTGTAGTTAATGTAGAAATCACTGCATTTCAATGAGAGGAGTAGAATCAAACAGATGAAACACCAGTACACCATCCATTAAATGTTTGCAACACCAACAGAGGAAAACGATCTTCTATTCAGTAAACGATGAACGTTGAAGGCTTGGAATCTGCCTGCTGCCATGATTTATATCCCATAACCTACTGATGGTGAAGTGTTGGTAATTCAGAGTGACCGAGAATGTATTGAAGGAGAAATGCAACTTCAAATGTATACCATGTGTAAATTAAAAACGAGCTTGATGGCATGCGAGTTAGCATGGCAGTAATGATTCATGGAAAGTCAATGATGTGTGTTGTCAGGAGTCACGACTCATGACAAAAGGTAGACATGTGAGGGTTGGGCATGGCTGAGCCAAAAACTCATACCTCAACGACGAGATCATACTTTGGGGTTTTCATTCGCTGCCCTTCATGACGCTAATGATGCACTGAAGAGGGGCACCGAGGGTTAAGTGGATTCTTCTGAATCATTTTCTTTTCTCCCTTTACTTCCCCTTTTCAGGTTAATTTTGTTCAATGGTGTCACGTTTGAAATTTGGTTCACTGCTCAAGTTCTGTATAAAGCGAGCCAAAATGATTTGGTTCGCAAGGGACACATGTGCCAACATGACATCAAGAGTGGTTGTGGTAGGTAGCTTTGTGTCCATATCCCAATCCTTCAGATTACTGAACAATGTTGTTTGAGTGGTCGGCGATGTTCGTAAGAGGCAACACTGAAATACGGCAGATCGTTTTGCCTTCTTGTTTGATATTTTATTTCACCACAAAAGCAATACACCAACATAATGGGAAGCTCTAGATAATTGAAAGAGCCGTGCACGGCACCAACCCCATGGGATAAGTAATCCAATTGCTTGAGGCATAAGCGTGATCACTACACGTTGGATTGGAATTGCTACCTGCGTAAATTTTATGATTTATTTTGAGAGCGATAAAGGAACTACAAAAAAAAAAAACCTCGAAAAATTTGCCAGTTTGTCCGAGTTTATACCAATTCAATTTTACAAATATCTTCACACTAAACTAGTGCTTTATTGTAGACAGTAAAGCAATGCAATTTATTTCACATTGCCATCTTATAGATAGAAACTTCCCCATTGTATCAACTGCTATATCGTGGTGTCATTTTCTTCGCGAAAAGTGGGTGAGCTATCGCTGGCACCATGGCCAATTTCCAATTTCCTACCATAACCTACAGATGGCATTGCATCAGCAGCACAGCCGTGCCCTTGCGACGCCACAACCTTGTGCTGCATATGAAAGAAGATGGTGTCATGAAAAGAGTGATGCATATACAACTCGAGGGGGAGCACTCGGTCGAGTGCAAACCTCCACCTCGCAATGCCCGATCCACGAGAACATATCAGGATCATTACATTTTTAAAACATCTTTCCATATATATCATTTTTAGTGCAATCTCTCAATGGTGAAGAATCACTTTAAAAATTAAATAATTATTAGATCCTGATCCGGATCTGAATCTTCACCAAAATCGAATCGCTTCATCCTTGCCACACACCCAACCTGCTCACAAAATTTCATCCGAATCCGTCGATAACATTTTGAGATATCGTGCACACAAACAGACAAACAGACAGAAAGGGGTGAAAACATAACCGCCTTCCACCTTCGGTGGTGGAGTTAACAAGCAGACGATGAAGGGTGAACAGGACTTTGAGTATTTCAGGTTCATGCAAAAATGATATTGCAAGGACATGTTGAAACGAATTATAAAAGATGTTTCATGTATATCAGCTAAAGAAATGCAATCCTAGATGTGACAGAAAATCATATTGTTGTGGGCCGGGGTTCGGTGGCGATAAACGACCACTTGGTGGAGCAGTAGAGCCGTCTCCCACCGAACACCCGAAATTTAGGTCGTGACTCTTGGACAACTCCGAAGGTCACGGGTATCTTAGCGGACCGTGGACGCCAATATTTAGACCGCGTGGCGTCGGGTTAATTGTCTCGATCTCCAATATACCTAAATAACCATGCGTCTAGCTACCGGGGAAACCACACCCTCAGCCGACTCTGTCCGAACCGAGTCACAGGTACCGACTCGGATCCGGCGTAACCGAGCGGCGTTACCAGAGCCGCGCCGGTCCCAATGATAACTTACGGGACCAACGGCCTTACTATTTCTCAAGCCCGAACCATGCGAGGCCAATGAAAGAAAACACGAACAACGTCGGGCCGGCCGCCGTCGATTGGACGAGCTCACGGTGGGTGGAGGGAACCTCACCCCTGTACGTGACACGCTGCATGTGGGCGATCGATGGCGATGGTGCGAAAACGAAGGATGATTGAAGATGTAAAAAACCTGACTATAAAAGTAACTCGTAGCGCACACATGCAATTAACCCATTAGATTAGACAGAAGGACTGGACCCTAACTATAAACACATACTTATCGAAATAACTGAACTACGGGGACTCTGGCTGTTTGTGTGCAAAAGGTTTCCAAATCCGTAACAATATTTTGTCTACTGGATGATTCCTGCTGACTTGGTACCTCTCCTATTTATCTGGACACTGAATGGGCCAGACCAACAAATTAGCTCCGACTTGTATTCCATTCCATGCCTGGTCGTAGTTAACATGAGATTTATTCAAAACGTATTTCCTGTAAACATGTACAGATTGTCCATATTTAGGCAAAAAGCAATTTGTTTGAATAACGCAGGAGGAATCTCAAAAAGCTTTCTGTTTACCTGGTTGGTAAAGAGCACTTATCATCTCAAACCATGCCCCAGAATTTTTATAGCTCTGGAGCACTTAAAACGCTCTCCACCGTAAAATCCCCCAAAGGCGGCCACGTCTTATCGTTCTTGTCGAGACTCACGGAGCCCTCAGTCGAGGAAGGGGGTTTCATCAGGAGGTAATGCTCAATCAGCATTTCCTCGAACATTAAAATAGAGTTATAATCAGAGCAGTTCCTAATCAAAAGTAAGCACCAACATCACATGGTCTTACTGGGGATTCGTTTAGGACTTTAGGGTTTACAGCAAGAGGGAAAGTTTGCTGCAGCATACTTCAGTTATTTTCCTGCCAGGTGTCGGTGGATAGGGTGTTGGATGAAATATAATAAAGTGTGGTATTTTCAAGATAAGAGTATAATGTATAAAACTAATGGAGTACTTTTATTAAAAGCCGATGGAATTTATTGAGTGTGCTTACTTCTGAAAATATATGCTTATATTTAAAGAGAAACACAACCAAGACTGTTGCACAGTTGCTCATTGTTGCCAGAAGTGTTCAGATTTGGTTGAAGGCAGAATTATTAAGGATTTTGATTTGAAGCTTCTCAAACCACATTGCAATGGAATGTCACCAAAACTCAGTGAACTCATTAATGACATTCAGGTAAGAGGAATTTGCCTTCCATCGCTTGTCCGATCGACACGTGACTTCAGACCAACACATTATGATTGATTTAATGCTCTCAGAGAAACTTGGCATAGGCATTAAAATCCTAACTTTGAAAAAAGGCACCTGAAACAGATTTAAAAAAACAAAAGTTAAAACCAAAAAGGAGTGCAAAAAATGAAGCTTGCATCACGGCAACTTCAATTATTTTGTGCCAGGTGTTGGATAAAACACAAAAACAGTATTTACAACAATAAGACTGTTATGTGTGTGTAGCTGCTCAGCAGGAAAGGTCGAAGTCGAACATATCGACCACTCATGGTCTTCATCTGGCATTGTGCAGGCATCTTGTGCGAGGTCATCATTTGCTTATTACCTCCGCCACCGAAGGTGAAGTTTTTCACCTCTCTCTGTCTGTCTGTCTGTCTGTTTGTCTGTTTGTCGCCTACAGGTCACAAGTTTAAACCGATCTTCATGAAACTTCACCACATGGTAGAGTTTGTCATAATGAAGACGCCTATTGGTTTTGAGGTTGACAGGTTAAAAGGTCAACATAAGCCAAAGGTCAACAACTTCGGTGAGATTTCTAAAATCCTCAAGTTTCATCCCATTGACTTGAAATTTGAAGAGTATTTATATTTCAGGTCATTGAGTTCAACTAGTTAATTATTTTTGAGGTCAGTATGGACCAATGGGTCAACATATGCCAAAGGTCAACAACTTGGGTGAGACTTTTTAAATCCTCAATTTTCATCCAATTGACTTGAAATTTGAAGAGGATTTATACTTCATATCAATGAATTAAACTGGCTAATTATTTTTGGTCAACATGGAAGGAAAGGTTAAAATAGGCCCAAGGTCAACAACTGAGATGGTATTTATAAAATCCTCAATTTTCATCCCATTGATTTTAAATTTGAAGAGGATTTATATTTCAGGTCACTGAATTCAACCACCAATTATTTTGGAGGTCCACATAGGCCAATAGGTCAACATAGGCCGAATTTCTAAAATTGTCAATTTTCATCCGATTCACTTGTAATTTGAAGAGGAGTTGCAAATTTGGTCATTATTTTTTGTGGTCAAATTTGTTTTATGGATTTTGCAAGTATCGTGCTCTGCATGACGTCTTCTTGTTTGTTTGTTTGTGTGCAAGATATCTCAAAAAGTTGTGAACAGATCCGGATGAAATTTGGTGGGTGGATTGCGTGTGTGACAACGACGAACAGATTGGAATTTGGAAAAGATCCAGATCTGGATCCGACTACTAGAATTTTTAAAGTGATTCTTAACCATTGAGAGATAAGGCCAAAAATTATATATAGCACAATATCTCAAAACATTGTGGACGGATTCCAATGAAACTTGGTGGACATGTTGGGTGTGTAAAAAGGAAGAAATTGTTCAATTCTGATGAAGATCCGAAATCATATCCGGATCTGACAACTTTTAAAGTGATTCTTCACCAATGAGAGATTGGGCTAAACACATATAGAGCATAATATCTCAAAAAGTTGTGAACGGATTCGGATGAAACTTTGTCGACATGTTGGATGTACGACAAGGAAGAATTGTTTCAATTTTGGTGAAGATCCTGATCTGGATCCGATAATTTTGAAAGTGATTCTTTACTTTTGAGAGATCGGGCAAAACCACTATACAACACGATATCTCAAAAAGTTGTGGACGGATTCGGATGAAACTTGGTGGACAGATTGGGTGTGTGACAAAGACGAATCGATTCGACTTTGGTGAAGATCCGAATCCGGATCTGGATACGAGAATTATTTATTTTTTGAAGTGATTCTTCATCATTGAGAGATAGGGCCAAAAACGATATTACTTTATAGCATGATATTTCAAAAATATAATGGGCCTGATATGTTCTCGTGGATCAGGCATTGCGTGGTGGTGGTATGCGCTCTGCCGAGTGCCCTTCTTGTTTATAACATGTAGTTGTTGGTGTGGTCATAGCTGTGCTGGTGGTTGTTGTTGTACAGCCCCGGACAGTTCTCTCGAACAGGCCCATGACATGGAGACAGTCGTTCGATCTCCCAGGAGCAACTCAGAGATTCCCTACATTGAAGATGATGTACCATTACCTTTGGGAAGCAAGGGCCATGACAGAGAGAGGGAGAGAAGGAGAGAAAGAGGGAGTGAGCACCACTCTGACCATGGCCATGCTGCCCTGAAGAATATGGGCAGCAGGGAAAAGTGGGTAAGATTTTGTCCCCGACTTTCGCTAGTGGGCACAACCACCACAACTAGGCATCCCCAATAGTTGTCGTGGCTGTGGTTGTTGTTTGTGTTCTCCTTCTGTGTACTTTTATATATTTTACTATTGTTCAAGAAGTATTACTATATATAATTTTGTGTGCTCCCTCCATGTCTTTCAGGTTTTATTCTGAAGGGTTCCTGCTGTCATAACATTGGAACTGCTGCATTAAAGCTCATAATCCGTATTGTTCTATTCTTCCCTCTTTGAAAGAAGGGCTTTTACAACAGGCTGTTTATGATTTGCAGACACTTTGCGAAACCCTAGCACGTTGTAAATGATATGGCGTGCTGAACCATGGCTAATGTTCAATTCGGAGACCACTTCATCCAGCGTAATGCAACAGTTTTCCCTTGGCACATACTCAACTCCTGCAACCGGCTGAGCGAGGCTGGCCAGAGCAAGCAGCGTCTGCCACACTGGACACCACTTTTAAACTCCCTGGCCCAGTCATACACCTGCTGCAGTGATAAGCATGCGCCACCATGTTGCATTTTCATTCTGTGATGGATTTCAATGGGGTTCACACCCTCGTTTCCCAAGAAATGGATGACAGAACGTTGCTCCTCCCTGGTGGATGCTTCTAAGGGAGCCGCCATCTTGGAACTGCTCCACTGATGTCATGCGCTCAATGTTGCCAGATATAAAACAGGCAAAACATGACTCTTATCCATAGATATAACATATGTCGTCGACAACTACACACATTACATTCTCGAATTTATATCGTCATTTTAAGGTTACTTATTGACTGGCCCTCATAGACTTAGTTCCACAAATGATACAACGACACCCTTTGTTTGATACGATACATGAATTCATAAAGTTTTCTTTATTTTCAGGTCTGGTGCTTTAATGTGAAAGAAAATGGCAACTGCACAGGAGAAAGCTCAGTGTGTTGAATGGTTCATCGCAGAGATGGGTGAATCGAGCTGGCAACTTGGACTCGAGTGGCAATTTTTTTGACTTGGGACTTGCATTGAGACGGCCTTAAAGACTTGATACTTAACTTGAGGCTTGAGCTTGTTGACAATGATGATGACTGAAGGAACACTATATCAAAATATATCACAGTGATGTGTTTGTGACTAATTTTCACTCAATGTCTGCTGGGAGGTGATTAAATTATATTTATTAACAACGACCACAGAAGTTGCGCATCAAAGGAACCAAGAACTCGGTAGATAGATCACACCGAGCTTCAAAAAGATATTACTTTTACACAGCCCAAAGTGCCGCTGAGCTCTGAGCTCTGAGCCTCCGATCACACACACACACACACACACACACACACACACACACACACACACACACACACACACACACACGCACATGGTCTATGGAGTAAAAGGAAGTGAATTAGGGAGAAAAGTAGGTGAAGCTATAGTATGTTTCATGACATGGATGATACGTCCTTGAATTCAGGAGGCATGTATGCTGTACGGCATATGGATGGAATTGTTATTGCTGTTGCTCGTTCATGCCCATTCAGCTTCTTCTGTGTTGTTGTTTTTTTTTAAAAGTCTACATCTTTTATGGCTCATAATGTAACTAAAATGAACACATACACAGGTAATGGTTTGAGCTTTGAGTGGACATTCTCACCATTAAACCGGAGAGACTGAGCATCACTGCGTAGCTTGCTGCGAGTCTCTCCGCGTGCGCACTTCACTTCGTTATCGGTTTCATGGCAGAGATTCCGAGGGTGATCTTATTTGCTGATAAACGTTTTGAAGGTGCATTGAATTAAAAGGAGTGCTGTATGCTAAAGGTGTGGTATAAAAATTTCAGATGGCCCACCCACAACATCGAATTTCATTCATCACCTAAAAACTCACCCGCAGAAGTCGGTTTTCATTTCCATGAGATGTTCTAACACGGTCCATTTCTAACTTTCTGCCGTTTATCCTGCACTAACACAGCAACACTGAGCTTACACGTAACCATTCATGATAATTTAATTATTTTCAAAGGATTGTTAATAAACTTCAAAACAAAAGGCAATACATTTGTAATTTCTTATAATAAATGGTGGGTCTGTCGCCAGATTCGACCACCATACACGATAGTTTGATATATCATCAGTTTCGTGAAGTGTCCTCGGGTCCATTATTAGCCGGGGCCCATTGTGGGCTTGTTTGTGAACTCTGGTGAAGATCCGCATCCAGATCCGGATCCGAGAATTTTTAAAGTGATTCTTCACCACTAAAATGGGGCCAAAAACTATGCATCACATGAGATCTCAAAAGGTTGTGGATGAGTTATGACAAAACTCGGTGGATGAGTTTTGTATATGTATATCCATAATGAGAGGTATCAGTAGTTTATGATAATGCATGTATACATTGGTGCACCGGGACGTGGTTAAGAGAGTGATGTGACCCACCAAAGTTCCGATACTGTGCCGTGCTGTGTTGTGCCCGTGTTGGAATTAAACGTGTTGTTCCAACTCCAGAGCCTTCGTCCCTGTCTGTCAAGTACATTACAATATACAATGCATCAAAACGTACTCACTGAAGATTTTCCTTTGTAAGAGTTTTTTGAACTATGTTATCGGAGAGAATGATAAGTTTCCATGTTGTTTAGATGGTTTCAGTGTGAAGCTCTAAAATGAGGATGGATGGGAGGAGTATGCCTGATGTTCGCTTAATTGTTCCGGTAGTGGGCTTGGGATCCGAGGATCCTTTGTTCAAATCCTCCTCGGCTGTTAAATTAATACCAGGTGGGGTTAACTCGGCCTGTCATCCTTCCGAGGTTGGCAAAATGATTGCCAGCATGCTGGTATACTGTGTCGGAGTGGTGACCCATCCAGGATTGTACCCAATAGCCCAGGAGACTGCTTAGGCAGCACCAACGTTCTTTTCAGAGTATGGTCCCGATGGATGGATATTGAATTAATACCAGGTGGGGTTGACTATCGATCATCCTTCCGAGGTCGGCAAAATGATTGTCAGCTTGTTGGTATCCTGTGTCAGAGTGGCGTCCCACAAAGGATTGTGCCCAATAGCTCAGGAGATTGTTTCAGCAGCACCAACACTCTGCACAGAGTTTGGTCCCGATGAATGGATGGATGGATGGATAGGAGTGAAATGGTCTTGAACTACCGTGAATAAAGAATTACAAAATCTGGATACAAGCTTCTTCTCCAGTAGCATATCCACTGCCTTCAGACAGGATGCTGCAGAGAAGTTTGGAGAAGGTGCTTTTCATGCATGCCTGGCATCTATGGACAAGTGTTAGACTTCCTGAAGTTGAAAGTGCAATGGATGTGTGATGAGGCGCTCATATGCTGTTTCACTCTGGATGAGATGTCTGAATCCAAATGTAGTGTATGGTGAAAGCAGCAGAAACTTGTTAGGAAACATCACCTTACCATAGCATACTGGAACAGCTGCCAATCACACTCTGGTATTTGTGTTGGGAGGAATAACATAATGCTGGAAGCAGAATGTTACATACCATTTCATCGACAATTCAACAGATGGCACAGTCCTGAAGGAGATCATGCTTGATCTGATACAGCAAGCTGCTCACATAAGCCTCGATGCAGTAATGAGTGACATGGGGAGTGCCAACATAGTGATATGGAAAAGCTTTGGCATCATATGTGGAAAGCATTGCAGAACGTCAAATAAAATACCACACTCACAGGAGCCACACAGATGGCTGTCGTTTTTCGAATACGTTTCCCATCCTCACTGGAATGTGAGGCTGGCAGGATGGCCTCGAGGTATGCACACTCACCTCTAAGCTGACTAGCATGTGTTCGAATCCCAACCCAGCTATAAACTATCAGCCTGGTGTTTCACAGGTAGGGTGATTCATGAATGTGTATGTGGTCTCTCGGATGCCCCGTCTGCCAGAATTAGTTGGTGGACATTAAAGATGCTACGGTGTCCTTTTCTAAGAGTAGGCGAGCTATCGCTGGCACCATGGACAAATTCCAAATTCCTGCCCTAACCTACAGAGGCCATTTTGTTCATTGGTATAAAGTTTGAAATTTGGCACAGCCGCACCTTCAGCCAATGATGCTTCCCTACGACTTTGACTTTATGCTGCATACAAAAGAAGACTAGAATGTGAAAGGGGAACTTGTGAGTTGGCAAATCTTCACTCTGTCAGGGAACACTATCTCACAGAACATCAACTTTACTGTGATGAAGTGTACATTTATCCACTTTGACATCTAGCCAGATTCCAGGAATACTTTGACTTGAAACCGGCAGACAAGCTTATGGTGGGAGCCCTGACATAACATTTCTCCAAAATGAAAATGTCAAATGCAACACAAGTGATACGTGAGAATGTTGATGGTGGACTGACGTAATGTACTCGGCCAACAAGGAATTGTGCAGCAATGGCAACCTGACCATTGCCTTTCTCATAAATGTATTGTAACACTTAGCAGGCTGCAACCACACAAGAATGGGAAAGCATTAAGCTTTCTTGGAGGAGTAATCAGTCTGAAACTAAAGATGGGAAATAAGGGAGAGTGGAAGCCCATGCAGACAGGAGCTATACTGTCAACAACATCAGTGGAAGACATTGCAGAAGAGTTCCTGGATGTTGGGTAGAAATTCTTACTTATATCAAGACCGACTCAAGACTTCCTGGAAAATCTCTTTTGTGTTGTGTACCAAAAGAATCCTGTACCATCTTCCCTGGAGTTCACACATGCCTGGAATATTATCAGCAGTGCACAGTTACTCATAATATCTCACTCAGGTAGTTACCAATAAGAAGATAAAGAATTCTTGGATCAGCCAGTCAAACGACCAACAGGGTCAGAAATACTGGTAAACAAGAGTCATTTGTCTAATGTACAGAGTAAACAGGATTTTGTGCAAGCAGAATGGGACAGCCTCGACTACTTAACAGATTAGTTGTGCCCACCGTGTCAAGAAGACTGAGAAGTCATGCATCATGCGCATGCAAGAAGTTATTGATCAAGTAGAACAAGCAGCTGAATTGACACAACTGAAGGAATACAGGCAAAGCTATCTCATGAAGGTATCAAATAAGGCATTTGATATGCTACTATGAGCTGCATTCATGTTCCGAGGAGCAAATGGTAGTTTCATGGAAGAAAATAACATCAAGAATTTAAATCCTTCAATACAGTGTGTGTGGTGAATCAAATGAGTACACTAATGTTAAAATATGCAATTCATGCTTTTTCAGTTTAAAAACAATTAAAAAGCGTACTTAATAATTGAAATGTAAAAATCTTGTTATTATTGTGATAAGCACCTTTATATATAACAGAAGGAATGAAATCGTTCAATACAGCGTGGCAGGAGGACGCAAAAGAATGATTGTAAGTAAATTTCAACTACTAATGCATGATGAAACACTTGTTTATTTCTAATATTAAAGAGAATGATGGTATAAGAACTTAGCTTTCTGCGTTCGGCGCGAAATGCCATGGTGGACGGAAATGACGTTTTTCGTCCGTTCGTTCGTACATGAGGGGAGCGTTTCTTCATTTGTTTCCATCAAGCAATAAATTAAATGCTTTTCACATATATAACACATTAGTTTCACAAATTTCCATTGAAATACTCGGGTATTTCCGTCATTTGTCACCATTTCCGTCGAGGTTACGCGCTGCATCTACCAGACGGCCATCATTGGCTGTCTTGAGGCACGTGGGGGGGGGGGGGGGCGGGGGACACCGGACCCACCGGAGACATGGTAGACGACGCCGGGGACATTTCAAACTCGGTGCAATTGTATGCAGCGCACGCGCTGTAATTAGTGCTGAATATATGTTTCTTGCCAACGAATATGATTTCTTGCCAACGAAGCTCGCTCCATTTGCGATTTGCCGAGCGGTGTATATCGCCAAGCCCCGCCGGATCCGATTACTTTATCGGCTATTTAAAAGCCCGCTAATATCCTGAATGCAATACGGCAGCTCAATTAAGGGAAAGGACGCACCGAACAGGTCAACATTCACAAAACACGTATGCAGGCATGCACGTATGCAATTATGCAAGGCAAACACGAATGCAATTATGCAGTCAACAAAAGCAACGCAGGTAATACAAGCACGACAAAAGAACTACTCCCGTTCTGTTATTTATTTACATGCACTTAACAGTTCGACTTAAGGACATGGTGCCACAACATTCATTCAAAGAAACCCCAGGAAAGGCAAGGGCAGAACTGGACCTCGTGGGTCTTTATTGTTCATGGAGCCGTGGAGACCGCAAAAGCTCCGAGAGGCCGCGCTGGTTACCTGTCACCCTCGTGATGACTCGCTGGGCCCTGGTTCGGCGATCCTCGGTGGCTCTGCCCGCACTCCGCAGGACTCCACCCGTTCCCGGTCTCAGTCAGCCTCCGTTCTCTGTCAGCCTGCAGCTTTCCAAGCTGCCAACTTGACCTGAACCTGACGTCCCCGTTTTCCTCTCCACTCGAGCGAACGCACGGATTTTTATCTCCCGCCCGTCATGCCCTGCCCTTCCCAGCAGATGGCGGGGGGGCGACGTTTCTCTGGGGGACACGCCCCCAACCGTCCTTTCGGGGCGGGAGTTGAGTTGAGTTGCTGTTTTCCAACCGTCATTTCTGTTTACCGAGTAACCATCGCGTTGGGTGGCAGAGATGTTATTCGTTGGGGAGGCCCTTGTCTGTGGAGATGTCGGCGGTTTTGGAGAAGTTAGTTGTGGTTGTTGTGGCTGGCGCTGTGGTGGGGATGGCATGGTTGTTGAGATGCGGTTGTGGAGAAGGTGGTTGTGGAGAAGGTGGTTGTGGTTGTTCCAAAATAAAGATAGCAAAAGAATAATGGCTGACTCAAAGATCACAGCCCGGTTACACGCATAATTCCCTTTCGACCTCGGTGGGGAAATCTAATCTGAACACACACTTATCGACATAACTGATCTCTGGGAAGCCTGAATGGTGTTCTGTGAATTTCCACAACCGTAACAATATATATATAGAATTGTTTATCAAGCCTCCATCTCATGACCCTTGAAATGATTCACTAAACATAAACTGAAAACGAGACCGACATACAAATTGATATTACACGGGTACGGTCAACTTACCATAAAACTTGCCAAAAATATGAACCATCTTGTCTGCCGATCCAGTTAAAAACTTTGTAGCAATGTCTTGGGGGTCAAGTGCAGTCAGACGATCTCGGTGAACATGACAGATCATGAGATGGTTGAGGCGTTGTTGGGTCATTGTGGAACGTAACCAAGTCTTCATATGTCTGAGTGCGCTGAATGACCATTCAGCTTCACATGAACTTGCTGGGGAAACCAATAGAAGCCTAAGCAAACGTTCTACCTGTGGGAACATTCGACGGACTTCCGGCACCATGTCTACAAATATTTTATGGTAATCCTCAACAGATGAACCACTGAACTGGTTACGAAAGAAGCCAAGTTCTTGCTCTCGGGAATCCGACAGTTCGGGATATTTGCAGACGATTTGTGGTTTGAATGACCCAGACAGGAGCATTTCACCCAAGTCCCTATACGCCATGAGTTCGGTTGATGTGAAGTATTCGTTCAAGTTCTCGGATGCGCTGTCGATGATTTTGAAAAATTCAACTCTGTATACCTCCTTTGCAGAATTGGCAGTGTATTCCTGCGTGCCTCCATCAAGTCTCTTCGGAAGCTTGAGCTTACAAGGGAGGGTCACTGGATTGAGTTGGCACTGCTGGAGCTTCTGTTGTGCTGCTTCGATAACCTCCTGAAACGTCTGGTCGGTACGGAGAGATTGGAGATTCTGTGCAGTTACCTTTGCAGCAGTAAGCATACCAGAGACGGTAACCTGTGAACCCTGAAGTGCCTTATTGAGGTATTCAAGGGATTGGAGAACGGGCAATGATGCAAACAGACAGAGAACACACTTTCCTGATGAAAGACAGCTTCGAATACCGTTGGCTCGCAATGCCGTGTTCGTACCAAAGTCATCACTTCCTTGTTGAAGGGCATCCAGTACCGCTTCATAGTTATCCAATATCTATTTCACGGTAGGAGAACGAGTTAACCAACGCATCGGGCAAATTGGCCTCAGGCGTGTAGGGCAAGGAGTGTCAGCATCGTCGGCGTGGATATTCAAGTACAGATGCTTTAATTTTCCAGAGTTGTTGTAGATGTTGCTGAGTACCTGGACATAATCAAGGGTGTCTCTTATGAATGGTGCAGGTTGTAGGGCTTTGGATGTAATGAGTTGGGTGACATGAGCTCCACAGTGAACATAATTTGCCAGCGATTGGAGTTTTTTTAGCTGTGCTTGACAGCCATTGTACTTTCTGGACATGTTGCTTGCCCCATCGTAAGTCTGCGCTCTAAAGTGTACAATAGGGAGTTTACACTGAATTAGGACATCCTGAAGCATCTTACAAAGTGATACTCCTGTTGTTGACGATACTTGGTAGAGGCCGATGAGATCTTCTTGAACATCAAAGGAATCCGTCACATAGCGCACACACACACCGACTCCTGCTCATTACCCTGAATGTCTTGCGTTCCATCAGTTACGAGTCCGAACTGAGTGGATATTTCATTCACGTTACTGCAGATATTTCTGAGGATGGCATGACTCATCAACTGTAGAATTTCGTTCTGAATTTCTCCACTTGTGAATGTTGTCTTCCTTGACAGCCACGTCTTGAGGTTTACATCAACCTCAGCCCGCAACTGTAAGAGCATTTTGAAATTCCCTTCAGAGGCATCCTTCCCACGAATTGCAAAACCTTGTCAGGCTAAATATTGCGGTGAGGTGATAATCTTCAGAAGTGCTGACCGTGCAGATCTTTGTTCTTCTAGCAGTTTGCTGCTCAGCTGCACATGGACATCAGGTTGACTTCTGCGACATTTCAGATTTTCAGAGGCAAGCCTCTGTGTATTTTATCGTTCGTGTTGTCTGAATTTTTCTGTAGCCTTTTTCCAGTTCCGAAAGCCCTTTGAGACAAATGCGTCTTCTGCACAGCGGGCAAGTTCGGTAAGTTTTTCAAGAGAAGCGTCCGTACAGGTGTGACAGAGTACACCGCCGATGCTCTGATCAAAATGAAGCCACGGAAAATCTTTGAACCACTGTTGTTGAAACTTCAACTTTCGGTTTGGCAGTATTTGGACTGGGATACAACTAGCATCATGAGGTTGAAAAGGCTGATCTGGGAAATTAGGCCGAGTACTCGCACATGCACCCTTTTCCGCTATCTTCTCCTTTGAATCGTCCACCTCTTTCTGGGAACTTGATTGCTCCAGGAGAGCGAGTGGGGATGTGCAACTTGATGCTGTCGCGAAAAATTCTGATATCCACATCCTCCATGAAACGAGAAGGGAATTACATTTCGGTTGAATAAATTTTGACATGTGAATTATAAGGGTTATTTTGTGCGTAACAAGGCATTTTTATTCGGTCTATCCTTCATCCTTATTCTGTCGGTCTATCCTTCGTCTTTGTCCTCGTGAAAACAGAAAATTATTCGGATGATGGCGGAAGAGAAATTCCTTCCGGAACGTTATTTTTACGAGTAAAAATTGCAAGCCGCGGCTCAGCTACGAAGTCCAAGCCTTTTTTAAATCGGATTTTCGAGGTAATCTCATTACTACCCTATAGATACTGTATAATCCGAGAACAGAATTCAAAAATAATTTTCCGTTCGTTTGTCCGAACCGCTTAGGTGAATTTGCATGTTTCAACAGCTACCTTTTAAAATCTATAATTTAATCCTCATAAGTCCGACGACCGAATGATACCTCTCGTATTGTAGGTCTATACCTCCCCTAAGTCCAAGTACCGATGAAAACATTATTAACATTAACCGCCGCAAAAGCGAGTGAATCAGCGCATTTTATTTTATGTTTCCCAAGTATTCAAAGCTAATTTAGTCGCCAAAATACCCACTTTCCTTCGATTTTCACACGGTTTTCAACGTTGGGATTTAGGCCACTGTTATCGACTGCGAAATATGAAAACAGAATAACAAAATATCTTTCCGTTGGTTCGTGCGAGCCGGGAGATTGAAACCAAATCATCCTGCACAAGCTTCACCATCTCAATCAGCATACCAGGCTGCGAAATGTTTTATTGGCTTTAACTCGACGGTGCAAAGTCACGAAAATTAAACACACACATCATCGTGCAGGTCATAACATCAGGCATCCGGCGATATAAGTTAGAAAGGTGAAATAAACTATTTTGATCGCTAAAGGGGCCCTGAGCCGTTGCGGCCTAACGCTATCCGAGGCGTAGCGCTCCGGGCCATGAAGCCCCGATTTATTTAAACACTCATAAAATGACGATGCAAAGTCCGAAAACGTCCCAACATACCTCAAAATGTCCAGGTCACGTTCCCTGTTCGTGGGTGAACAATCCAACGCTTGGCGAATTCTGCTTCGCAATGATAGGAAGAGCCGACATCGAAGGATCAAAAAGCGACGTCGCTATGGACGCTTGGGAGACCATGGCTTGGGAAGCACAGATTCTCAATGTTGAATTGTTAACCTATCATCTTTAATAGAACTATAATAGACCAATAAAACTAACGGTTCTTTTTCTTTTGTTTTTGGCAAAAAGATCCAGAGCGGCTCTGTATTGGGCAACCCCCCTCTATTTAGGTGAAATGGTTTGGTCCAACTCCCAAAGTCAAAGCAGACGCGAACGGCTTGCGAGTGCGGAGACCATAACTTGAGAACCACTTGTCCGATTAATTTCAAACCTTAAAAAGGCACATCCTCGGGTCCCCAGCAATATACCTGGCAAGTTTCAAGTAGATCGGACCGGTGGTTGTCGAGAAACAGCGGTCGCAGACAAACATGCCCACAGACAAACATGCACACAGACAAACATGCCCACAGACAAACATGCCCACAGACAAACATGCACACAGACAAACATGCCCACAGACAAACATGCCCACAGACAAACATGCACACAGACAAACATGCACACAGACAAACATGCACACAGACAAACATGAACACAGACAAACATGCACACAGAGATTGCTAGAATTATAGAGACCAGTGATTGTCGAGAAACAGCGGTCACACACACACACACACACACACACACACACACACACACACACACACACACACACACACACACACACACACACCCAAACATGCACACAGAGATTGCTGGAATTATAGAGAGATTAAAAAATTTATTCTTTACTTGTATTTGAGGAGCATCTCGGCCTGGTTGTACTTGAGCAGCTCGTTTTGTGTTACGTAACTTACGTTCAATGAAAAAAGTGGGGGGGGGGGAGACAATTGATATGTTGTCCCCCCCCCCTTGATAAAAGTGGGGGGGGGGATATGTCCCTCCCCCCGTCCCCCACCAATCGACGCCCATATCAATAAGTAACAAGAGATGTTAAGCTTCCCACTTGCCACAACCTAGAGTAGAAACTCTTCTACAAATACATCCTTGTTTGTCTACAGATATACTGCCAGAATATAAAAGTTAAATGGGGGGAAAATGGACCGGACTAACAAAGGAGGATTGACAAGCAAAATCATGGTTATGCAAAAACTGTTAAAAAATAAGTAGTGAAGTCAAATGTGAAGTGCTGAAGTCACCATTATCAGGAGACTAATTTTTGTGCTTTCATTCTTGAAACAGAAATGTGACCTATCACAACCAAATTTAGCATTTTGGTTCAAAATTAAATTAAGTGTTTGTAATATTTCATTTGTGGATCCTTCAATCTGTTTGTCATCATTTTGGCTTAATGTTCCATCATCGTACATACATCAGTCTGTCGGAAAGTATCATGATACAAAATAGAGTAAAATTGTGACCTAAACTAACTGTCTTTGAAGTAGTAAATGTAGACACAATAGTTATTTCCCTTTATTTGTAAACCCGAAGCTGCATGTCAAAACTGTCAGTGTACGACTTGCTATGTGTTCGATTAGCAACCATATTTTTCAGGGAAGCTTACCCATTTTTCAGGGTAGCATTCTTTTTCTGAAGTTGTTCTGAAGAGTCTTTTATTTTTACATATTTGTAAACCAGAAACTGCAGACTGAAAGGCAAGTGTGTTTGAGGTGTTCACTGATGCTCCCCAAAACGTCATTATCGTGGAGTACGATAGTTCTCCATATGTAGGGATGGCAAGGGAAAAAATGACCACCGCATCAAATGTGTACAAAATGATATGTTGAAGAAACTACTGCAGAGTGACGTCATAAGCATTTAAAAAAAACATTCCTTTTATTCTTGAACATTTTCATAATCAACAAAAAATTAAAAAGATGCCAAAATACATCACTAAAGTACCATATCGAGAGATCGCAAAATCGCCGAAGTGTTCATCCCCTGAATTGTTGATAAATGTCATCCAGCCGAGCACAATAATGGCTGAAGCAATTACAATCATTCCAATTTGAAGTGACATTGTCTCTTGGGTATTGTACCTGCACCTTAACAAGGAAAATTTAAAATCTGATTAAAAAAAGAATACAATCACAATACACCACTGATGTATTGCGATGGTGAATCTTCAAACGCATCAATAAAACGTTTGCCATGATCAGTCTGCGTATATGCACAATAAAGCATTTTTGGTAATGCCAACATTTCTGGTGCATGTGTGAGTCTTCCTGGCTTTTGTAAGACACCCATCTAGTTCTGGGAGAACTGGCATTGAGGGTCAACTATTTTACCTTGGAGACTGCTTTTTCTTTCTTTCTGGGAATCATGGCCACATTTGGCACAGTTGGAAAATTTAAATCCGAAGTGGAAGACTGGTCACTTTATGTGGAGTGGATTCAGCACTATTTCGCAGCTACTGACATTACTGGTGTGGATAAGCAACAATAAATACTGCTGAGTGTTTGTGGTGCACCCACTTGCAAGCTGTCAAGCTTCTTTGCATCGATGAAGCTGGGGGATGTCCCATTGTTGGAGCTGATTTCCATCATTGAACAACACCAGTATACAAAGCCATCAGTGATCGTGCAGAGCTACAAGTTGAATAGCCACAGCTAAGAAGGGGGTGAGTGCATTTCAGATTACATAGCAGCCTGATGTAAATTGGCTGAATGGTGTGAATATGGAGGTAATCCTGAGGAAATGAAATGTGGTCCATTAGTCTGTGGAATTGAAAACGACCGCATCCATCCAATGCATATTGCTGGTGGAAACATCGTTGGATTTTGATAAGAACCTATGCACGTCGTCTGAAATGGCATTGGTGAAAAAAAACCCCCCAAAAAACTCACATTAGATCTCCACAGGCATGTCGTAGAAAGGTTGGAGGTGTCAGTAAACAAGATGATGAGTTTGCGTGGCAGCTAGACTCCTCGTGGTTCATCTTTTGATGGGGGAATCAGTCATAAAATATGATCGCTGTGGGTGGACAGCTCATAATCAAAGAAGCGATTGCTCAGCTCAAAATGTGGACTGTTATGTCTGTGGTAAAAAGGGTCATTTTGCAATAGTCTGTCATTTGAAACCCAAGAACCAAAGCATTCCTTGGAGGAAGAACAGTTCTCCAGAGGGAATGCGTAAAAGGTCCAAATAACAGACATATCAATTAGAGGATGAAAATGAAGAGGACGCACACACATTCATTTTTATAAATCGAGCAACAAAGCTAAATGTCAACCACATGTTGTTTGGTTGAGGGTACGAGACAGGTCGCAGGCAGGTCAGTGGTCTTTCTGTCTTCCACCATCTCCTCTCCAGTCACACCCCCCCTTGCTCTGTCTGCGATATGCCCCCCCCCCCCCAGATTTCTACTGGGCGCTCAATGTCTGCCAGCAACCCCCTTCTGGTGAAACTGCCAAAACACGAATCACTGCTCACCTTCACTCTTTCATTCCTCTTTTTTCCCACCTTTGGAATAAACTCCCTCACTCTATTCAATCCCACTCTTCCCTCCAGGTTTTCAAAACAACCGTTCACCACCATCTCTTATCTTCCCCCATCCAAAACCATGATCTTTTCTACCCCGTTAATCCAACCCAAACCCACCTCCTTCAAATATCCTGCCTTCCTTCCTGAAAGTCCCTGTAATGTCCAACTTCTATTCCCCATGTTCCCCGTCCCATCCCTCTCCCTTCCACAGATCTCCTAATGTCTCTGTTCCCCGCTGTTTTGTCCTTCCTTCTCCCACCCCTCTTGTCTTCTGCCCCCATTGTTGTGCTTTGTGTGTTAGCTCTCTTACGAGTTTCGACAATGTATACAACAACAAAAAAAAGGCAGCGAAGTACCGATGCAAATTGACATCGGGTCTTTGGTATCACTGATTAGTGAGGCGAGGCTTCAGGAGAGGTGGAGGGTTGATGACCCAAACAGGCCCACAATCTGCCGAAGTCAGACCAACCATATTATGCACATACACTGGTGAATGTGGATATTGTTGTTGGAATGTAAAGTCACTGTAACTTATAATAACCAGAAAGCAGAGTTGACCTTTGTGGTGGTGAAAGGCTCGGGTCCCTAATATGCTGAGAAGGGATTGGCTCCGGGCAATCCGCTTCGTTTGGGAGGATGTTAACAACTTCATTGTCAGTGATCAATTGTGGAAGTTCCAAAGGGAACATGGGTACCTTTTTTCATTCGAGCTGGAGAAACTGAAAGGAACGGAAGTCGAGCTAGATATTGACCCAAATGTAACTCCTCAGCTTGGGAAAGCCCATCCTGTACCATTTTCATCGAAAGGTAGATCAGGAGTTAGATTGATTGCTAAAAGCCAGGATCATACAGTCTGTACAATTTTCTTATGGCCATGGCCATGGCCAATTTTCTCATTCTCGTGTATCAATGATTAAAACAAACAAACAAACAAACAAAAACTTCGTTTTGGCAAGATAACACACACACACACACACACACACACACACACACACACACACACACACACACACACACACACACACACACACACACACACACACACACACACACACACTTCTTGAATTTGAATGAAACTTGACATATCAGAAATGTTCCGCACCATCCAGCGACGAACAGGCTCGTGGAATGTGGGGTGCAAATCGTGAAATCGGCCCTGCACAAAATCAGTGTTCCCTTTCACACTCGCATGTCGTGGTTTCAAATACCGGCAGAGATGCTCATGAACAGAAAGCTCAGCACACGTACAAACACAGTCGTACCCAATATCCATCAACACCACGATTGAGCAGAAATAGCTGTCACAAAAGTTAGCTCATGATTCGGGGATAATTCAGGAGTTTAACATTGGACAATAATGTGGGTTTCAGTTCGCAATTACAGTTAGGGCGACAAATGGGTGCCCAGTCTCACTATCAAACAAATGGATCCTGTTTCATACACAGTTTAAGTGTTAATTGGAGACATTAGTGTAGTAGATAGTAGAAAAATCGTGCAAATTATGATACAAGAATCAGATTTGGCATTTCTGTTCTGCAGGGCTTTCTGATCCAAATTTGAAATCCAAATTTTGAAAAATTTGAAAAAAAAAAAAAAAACTTCAAAAAAATTTGAAGTCACAGCTGGCTGAAATTCTTGAAGCGCAAGTGAACATCCCAGACAGAGAACCAAGGGGAGATGCAGTCATCATTGATGGCTCAGCACTTATCAATGCCCTACCTCCACACACTTCAAAGATATTTGATGACTATGCTAAAGAAGAAATCATCCCAAACGTGGAATCCTATGGTGCCAGGTACGAGAGGGTGGACGTAGTGGTTGATGTGTACAAGAAGTCAAGTCTGAAGTCCGAGGAAAGGTCGAAAAGGGGGAAAGGAATCAGAAGAAGAGTGACAGGAACCAGTAAGACCCCAAGTAACTGGAGAAGCTTTCTTCGAGATGACAGCAACAAGACTGAGCTGTTTCACTTCCTTGTGGAAAAGATGTGTGAAGCACAGACGACAAGCACAGTCATTGTCACAAAAGGAGAAGATGCCATTAGCAACACAAGGAAGTCACTGGATGCTGTGTCTCCATGTTGTCACGAAGAAGCTGACACTCGAATATTTGTACACGCCAGGGATGCAACGACGGATGGTAGCAAGTCCATTATCATTAAGGCTAATGACACGGATGTACAAGTCATAGCAATATCTGTACTGCCATTCTTACAGGAACTAGGTCTTGAGAACATGTGGATTTCCTTTTATTTGGCCAAGTAGCCAAGGCGCGATGGATTCCAGTCCATGAGGTAGTTTCTGCAATAGGGCCTGAGAAAGCTAGAGGGATCCCGTACTTTCATGCGTTCACTGGATGTGATGTCATGTCTGCCTTCCGCGGTAAAGGGAAGAAAACTGCATGGCAGACTTGGAACGTTTGTGATGATGTTTCTGAAACATTCACCAATCTCAGCCAGCATCCAACATTGATTTGTGATCTTGACTTTTTTTGAATTTTTATATATTTTTTTCAAATTGCTCAAAATTTGAATTTTCAAATGGCCAATCAGGCAGATTTGATTAGAATCCCCTGGAGAACAAATGTGCCAAATTTGATGCTTGTATCATCATTTGCACGATTCCTCTCAAAAATTGCTGTTATCTGCCCCCACGACATTCAGCAGACATGGACGCAACATGTAGACCAGATCAGAGGCTCAGAGGCCAAGCGTAGATATTGTCATTGCAAGTAACCAGTGATGTTGACTTTTCAAGCAGAAGTGGAGGAAGGTACTGAACATCAGGGGAGTAACACTCCAGATCCTGGTGAGGACAATAATGCAGTGGACAGCATTTAGGGCTCCAAGGGGGCCATCACTCCTGAGCCCTTCAGGAAGCAGTACCTACACAGGAATTGAAAACTGAAACAATCAGATTGTCGTGGCTGGAAAAATTAATGGTTAAACATGCAATAGACAGTATAAAGGCTGAAGTTCTCATTGCACATCTTGAATTATTTATTAATACTTGCATAAGCAATGGACTTTTTCTGGGGAATTTCAAATTGAATTTGTTCTTGGGAGGTGAAAAAGTGTGTTATTTAATTGAAGGAGAGGATGTGTGATGTCTCGCAATGGTGTCTGCGCATATGTGAATCATACGTCTGCCATGATCAGTCTGTGTATGTGCGCATGGAAGTGGTTTTGGTAATGGCGACATTTCTGGTGAACATGTGTCTTCCTGTCTCTTGTAAGACACCTATCTAGTTCTGGGAGAACTGAACAACCTGTCGAACGCTATTTAAACATGTGTAGAGTGAGAAACCCTCCTAAAAAAACTCATTTGCTGTGAAGTCTTTCATGGATTGCAAGGGCCACGTGGATTGTAAGGTACGACAAAATGCATAATTTACGATGGGAAAGGGCCCGGAATGGTCTGATGATGCTTTCAGAGGTTCACAGATGTGTCATACTGGTTATTGAAAAGAGCATTCTCATTTCACCTTTCCATATACGACAAGCATACTATTGTTCAAGCAAATCGTGCAGTACCTCCTCCTTATGTAAGTAGATGTGATCATGTGACTTCTTTATAACACTTCTATTTATTAAATGTACACAGGGTAGGGAGAAATTGGGATGGAGGAAAATGGAAATTCCAACATTGAGAAAAGGAACAGAAGGGAAGAGGATAGTGTTGTCTCCTGTTATTACATTGATTATGTAGATACTCATGTGATTTTGGACACGAGAGGACGCTCATAAATTGGTGGAGAAAGCAGCAAGGAGGGAGGGAAATAATGGATTGAATAAAGGCTGTTATCTCACTCCTGTGGTCCGGATCATTGGCTAAGTAAACGGCACAACAGATAGGAATGGAGGTATCTCTTTATTGTGCACATATAGGTAGGGAGTAAATTGAGGAAATTAAAATTGAGAAAAAGAAGAGAATTTATGACGGTATGAGAAGGAAATGAGGTGAGTGGAGTTTGGGAGAGAATATAAGGAAAATTGGGAGATAAAGGAGTATGGGGATAGAATAGAAGGGTTAGGAACAGAGAGAGGAGAGAGGGTAAAGAAAAATTCTGCCATGCTGGCATACAAAATAAATAGATGACTGAAAGTGAAGGACAACAGGGTAGCAGAATGTCTGAGTGAAGACAGAAGGGAAATGAAGGGAACTAGGGAAGGAACTTCTTTGAGATATATCGTTGAAAAGGAGGGGGATAGAGGTAGGGGTTTTGGGGTGGGGGGGGTCCCATGTAAAGGCCACACAGAATAATTTACTGGTTGCTGACATCATTGACATCTAGATCGGGAAAAACAGAGTTAAACAATTCAGAAAAAATGCTTTTTTTCAAAATGAAAAAACATGTAGGGATAGAATCTCCAAAAACAACCAATCGAGGTAGGAAGGAATGACAAGGAATGGCAAGGTAGGAATGACACCACAATACAACACCACAATCCTTTTATGGATTGCCATCATGACATATTTTGACATTTTTGGGTCTCAATCGCACAACAAATAAAATACACAACCGCACAGACTACACTACAAATTTACAACTGCCTCCAACAGAGATTTTCATACAATTGTTACTATTGCATATTTTTTCAAAAAAATAATTGCGGAAACTGAGGAAGGTCCTGAACATTGGGGGAGTGATACCTGTTCCTGGTGAGGACAATAATGTGGTTACCTGTTCCTTTGCATACCCGTTCCTGGTGAGGATAATTATGAAGTGGAATCTTACAAACCTTTGACAAAAATGTCAAACTATGTCATGATAGCAATCTGTAAAAGGAAAAGGATAATGGTGTTGTATTGTGGTGTCATTCCTACATTGTCATTATTTCCTACCTTGTTTAGTTATTTTTGGGGAATTCCATCCTCACATGCTTTCTCATTTTTATTTTTGTTTGTTTTTTTGACTTGTACCTTTTTCACATATTGCTGCTGTTACACATTTCTTGCTAAATGTTAAATAAGTGTTTCATGAATATTAGTAGCTGTTCATGATGTTGAATGGTGCTTTATTTAGTTTTCTTTGGTGCACCAATGTCATCGTACAAATGTAATGGCCTACCATATTGTTAAGAATTCGCACCCGCCGGCGTGCGAACGGCCGCTTTCCACTAATAGTAACCACTCACCCACCGGACGGACAATTCAGTCGTGACCTTCCGGAGCAACGCCGGAACCCTGTCACGGGTGGGTCTTCAACCCCACCACGGCTTAGCCAATTTTCCACCTGCGCAGAATAGGGTCAATCGCCGAATCTCGATATACCTAAGTACCCGCGCGGGTAGCCTACCGGGAGACCGTACCTCGGCGCAGGTCGGCTTGTACACGAACCGCCCAAGTGGTTCATTCCGTTCTGCAGTGATAACCGAGTGGGTACTATCGCCCGACCTCGCCGGATCCGATTCTATTTAACGGGTATTTAAAACCCAACTAATATCCCGAGATGCAATATGGCATTCCAATGGGGGAAAGAAGACACGACGAACGGGTGACATTCACACAAACACATTTATTTCAATACACATATACAGTCAATCATGCAGGTATGGAATCAAATAAAGCGAAAGCACTACAACTGACTATAAGCAATTTATGTACAGCCACTTAACAGTTTTACTTCACAAGATACGGTGCCACCAACATTCATTCGAAAGCAAAACCCCAAGAAAAAGACCACCCCCATTGACAGGGGGGTCAGACAGGGCCCGTGGGCCTTTATGGCGTGGGACTTGGCAGACCGAACGAATCCCACGAGACCGTTGCAGGTTACCTGCACTCTCGCGGTGCGATTGTGGGCGAGTCGCGGCATCCGTCCCCCCACGGCAGCTAGAACAGCTGCGGCTGAGCTCCGCCTTTCACGGAGCCGGCAAGCTCTCTCCAGCGCTCTCCACATGGATGCGCAGGCTTGCGCACCAGAGCTGGCAAAGCGATGCCTCCCATCCGTGTTCCTGGTGCCACGAAGAAGTCGAGCAGCCACCACGAAAAAAACCCAAGCACTTCAAAAAACACCCAGGAGCTCACGAGCTGCCCCCACGAAGAAGAAAAAACCACGAGCTCACGAGCTGCAACCACGAAGAAGAAAAAAACTACGAGCTCATGAGCTCTCGAGCCGACGAGAAAAACACACGAGCTCGACGAGAAAAACACACGAGCTCGACGAGCAGCCACCACGAAGAAAACCACGCACGAAGAAAACCACACGAGCTCTCGAGCTGACGAGAAAAACACACGAACTGCCAGACCTGGCGTCCTGCACGCCCTTATATTGCTCACGCCACGCCCTCCGCTCTCGCCCCGCCCTCCTTCCAGAACCTGCGAGAACCTTCCAGAAAATGGGCGTGCCCTCTCGCCCCCCTCCCCGCGTGCCTCATGGGGGCCGAGAGAATCAGAATTGGCACAGGTCCAGGGAGAATCAGGCGGGAAAATCCACGCGCCATCGGAACTCCTCTGGTTTCCTTCGCTTCGTCGAGACGGTTTACATTAACGAAGAGGGCCGTGGTTTGGCGTGTGGAGACCGCCGCGAAGCGGTGGTCGAGAGCGACGTTGGTGGTGGTGACTTGGTTGTGGTGATGGTGGCGTGGTTGGCGCTGTGGTTATTTGGGAGCGATGTTGGTTGTTGTAATGGTGGTTGCTGTGGTTTGAGGTTGAAGTGTGGTTGGTCCAAAATAACGATAGGAAAAGAAAAACACTATCTCAAAGAATCACAGCCCTGTGACACGAATAATTTCCATTCAACAACGGTGGGGAAATCTAACTGAACACAGACTTATCGGCATAACTAACTGAGAACCGATATGGTGTTCTGCGAATTTCCACAGCCGTAACAATATGATGTACGTCAGTTTGGCGAGTAATGCAACTCTGAGTCTTGAGATATATTGACTTAAACATGTTCAGACTTAAATGCAGATGCCTTTTAACTGTCATGTTGAGGTGTAATTACAGAAGTGAAGCAACAATATGTTTACTATGGTGGAAACATGGGGTCATGGCGGCAGGCGCAAATACGGCTCTTGGTTGTGTTCAGATCCTCAGGCTTTTGGTGATGTCACAACTTTGCTTGTTGACAGGATTAGAGACTTGTTGATGTAAACCAACAATGGACTTGTGATCTTGGATATACAGTAAACGCAACAGGTGTTTGTCTGGTGTATTCTGATATAGTACATATATAAACTACACAACAGACATTTGTCTTAATTCGTTCACTAAATGGTTTTAAATGCAAGACATGTTATATTAGGGGATGGGATATTTAGATTTGCATACCTGTCATTAGTGAATTGCTGGTTAACACTAGAATGTTGTTTTTGTGAAGTTCTTGGTTAAACTGCATTGATGTTCTATATGCGCTCACTTGCTGTGTATTATCTCCCACAAATGTCTGACATTATAATGTTAAACCAACGTAATAGCATTATCAAATAGCTCAGACATGGCATATTGCACATGTTGTCTTTGCTTGTTAACTTATTGTCATAACCATCTTAAACCTTTTCATACATACTGTTATGTGGAAGGGAGGAGCGAGGGGTGGGGGGAATCCATAGCTGGACTGTGGTAAATTGTGGTATGATCCGTGTGCTTTGAGTAGGTTAGATTGCCATTTAACAGGGACCTGCCAGAGTAAGTCATTTGTTGCAGGTGACACTGATGAGGCAGTGTATGTAATTTATAGACAGGATAGACAAATTAATTTTGTATATGCAATAACTCTTGTTTGTAGCTCTTGTCTTGGGATAGGTGTGGACTTCAACAACAGAGGCACACATGTCAAATGTGCGAAAGGCCGATTACGATCTCTCTCTGGCAAGTGTGTGCCAGCCAAGGTGGTGCAGTGTGCTGTAGAGCCAGAAATGGCAATGTACAATTATTAACCTCCGCCATCTTCGAAGATGGATGGAGGTTACTGTTTTCACCCCTTTCTGTTTGTTTGTGTTTGTTTGTTTGTTTGTTTGTGAACAGTATTACGGAAAAACTCCTCTACGGATTTCGACGAAACTTGGTGGGGGGGGGGGGTTTAGGTATGGTCCAAGGATCATGCCATTAAATTTTGGACTTGGTCCCCCCCAAAAAAAAATTGTTAGAGAAATTTTTTTTTTTGCATTTCTACATGTTTTAAGTGATTTCCAACCCCTCCCCCAATTTTTTTACCCCCCCCAAAAAGAATTTTTTTTTGCATTTCTACATGTTTTAAGTGATTTCCAACCCCCCAAAAATTGTTACCCCCCCAAAAAAAAAAGAGAATTTTTTTTTGCATTTCTACATGTTTTAAGAGATTTCCAACCCCCCCCAAAAAAAAAATTAGAGAAAAATTTTTTTTTTTGCATTTCTACATGTTTTGTGATTTCCAACCCCCCCCAAAAAAGATAAAAATTCTTTTGCATTTCTACATGTTTTAAGTGATTTCCAACCCCCCCCAAAAAAAATTGTTCGAGAAAAAAAAATTTGCAACTTTTTTTTAACAAAATTTCGATTTTTTTTTGCATTTTTACATGTTTTAAGTGATTTCCAACCCCCCCCCCCCAAAAAAAAAATGTTGGAGAAAAGAACTCTAACTCTGTCAGCACTGTTGACATCATATTTAATGAATAAGATATAAGGTTCACTTGAGTGACCCAGCAGTATTGGCGGCAGAGGTTTTGCACTCTCCCGAGTGCTCCCCCTCTAGTTAACCTCCGCCATCGAAGATGGACGGAGGTTACTGTTTTCACCCCTGTCTGTTTGTTTGTTTGTGAACAGTATTATGGAAAAACTCCTGGACGGATTTCGACGAAACTTGGTGAGGGGATTAGGTATGGTCCAAGGATCATGCAATTAGATTTTGGACTTGGTCCAAAGTCCAATATGGCCGCTATGGCGGCCATTTTGAAAAAAAATTTGAATTTTTGTTTTTGCATTTCTACATGTTTTAAGTGACTTCCAACCCCAAAAAAAATTGTTAGAGGAAAAAAACAATTTTGCAACTATTTTTCAAAAAAATTTCGATTTTATTTGAAAAATATTTGAATTTTTTTTTTTTGCATTTCTACATGTTTTAAGTTATTTCCAACCCCCCCCCCAAAAAAAAATTTGTTAGAGAAAAAAAAATTAGAAATTTTGCAACTTTTTTTTCAAAAAAATTTCGATTTTTTTTTTGCCATTTCTTCATGCGTGTCGATCGACTTTACTTTATTCAATCGTGGTTCAGTAGAGTCTGATCCGTTTTGACTGACAATGAATAGAATATCAGGTTCACTTAAGTGACCCAGCAGTATTGACGGCGAAAGTTTTGCACTCGACCGAGTGTTCCTTCTCTAGTTTTTATTGTGGCTACGTCCATGGGCGGCACCAGAGAGGAAGACTCCACCCAGGAGGAAGAGGAGAACTTCATCCAAGAGAGAATAAGAGTCTCATGTGGAAACAGGTTGAGCAAGTGCAGGTCCATAGAGGAGCTTGTGAGGCAGTGCGTGAGACAGAGTATTGTGGTTCATTCTACAGAAGGTTTGGGATAGACCTAAGCTGGTATCACCGTGCATTTGGAAAGGGGAAGGAGCCACCATGCCTTTGGAGAGAAGAAGAAAGACATCAGAAAGGAGAGCTCCACGTGCATAGAGTACAAAAAAGCACTTTGCGTAGCAAGGAGTGCCGATTTGGAGGCCTCATTGGGAAAAGGATAAAGAGGACTACGTGGCCTAGTTGAAGGCCTACTCATTGCTGGCCCTGTTCGAGGCTGTTTTACTTTGTCTTTGGACACCATCGTCACTGGCTCTAGTCTCGCCACTGGTTTATTAAAGTGGGTTGCAGAGTACTGCATCCACCCTGCACATGGTACATAAAGGGAAGTCCCACCTGCATTATTCTCTTGTTGTACGTGTGATCTGTGGTGCCCAGTGGTTAGGTTTTGCGTTTCATTTCGCCTTCTTGCATACAAGTTTGCATATTCCAATTGTCCTCTTTGCGGCTTTTGACTCCCCAGGTCAAAAAAACAGTAAAGACCAGTAGCTTACTGGTCAACTGGTACCAGTTGAAAACCAGTAGCCAACTGGTACCAGTAAAGCCAGTTGGTTTCTTACTGGTTTTAATATGGAAATTGGAATAGAGTGATATATTACCAGTTGAAATACATGTATTTAACTAACTGGTATCAACTGGGACCAGTACATTGTAACTGGTATCAACTGGGAGACCTGTACATTGCAACTGGTATCAACTGGGACCAGTACATTGCAACTGGTATCAACTGGAACCAGTAAGACTTTAACTGGTACAAATATGAGCTACTGGTTTTTTCAACTGGGAAATTGGAATTCTGACTGAATTTAACTGGTACCAGTTGAAACCAATAGAGACCAGTTAAAGACCAATTAGAACCAATAGAGACCAGTTGAAAATGTGTACTGGTTTTAACTGGTTTTTCGACCTGGGTCACTTGGTTTGCTCGGTTTATGATAGAATTTTGTTGACCTGCTTCCCTGTACTTTACCTTTCAAATAAACCCTTAAAAGGGTGAGAAGAAAAAAAAAAAAAACTTTCAGCCATCTGCTTTCAGTGTGTGATTGCCATTGATTTTGGCTCATTTGGGCGACCTTGGGGAATGGTAATGTAAAATGGAGAAATTATTGAACACAGTGCTATAAAAGATCATTTGGACCATCTCTCAGGACGAAAGGTCCCAGCACTGAGGAATCCTGTATTAATGAGTACTCTGACGTGACAATACCTTCCTCATGCTTTTGATACAGTCTGGCATCCTGCCTTACTCTCCAAAATATCTGCCTATGGAATCTAAGACGAACTCCACACAAGGCTTACTGACTTCCTCCACTCTCGTACCCAATGTGTGGCACTCAACAGAATCCTTTCATCTCCTCCCCCTGTCAAAGCTGGAGTGTCCCAAGGCAGTGTTCTGGGCCCAGTCCTATGCCTCATCTTAATCAATGATCTCTCTGACTCTCTGGGAAATCCTCTATATATTTGTTGAAGACTCCACCCTCTGCCATGACATCCCTCATCCTTCAGAAAGGCAGGCAGCAGCCTCTTCCCACCTTGAAGGAAAAAAAAAAAATCACAAACTGGTCAAACACTTGGAATATGTCTCAATCCTGACAAACCACACATTCCCACGATCGCTCTCTGAAAAGACCATCTGTCAAACCCTCCAATAGATATTCTTAAAGAAGTTCAGTCATTAAAACTCCTGGATCTCAATATCAACAATGATCTTTCTTGGGCAAGCCATATTTCAATGTAGGTCTCCAAAGCCAGCCACCTCCTGGGCTTCCTCCATAGTACAAAGTTCTTCCTTGGCACACCTGAACTCCTATCCACCTACAAGGCCTTCATCTGCAACATGATGGAGTACTGCTCTCTCCTCTGGGCTGGCTCCCCTCCCTCACATCTTGCTCAGTTTGGCATAATGGTAACCACGGCCTTCAAGATCATTGGAATCTTCCACGATGAAGCTGAGTCTATGGGTCTATCACTTCGCATTCACAGTCAGGTCGGTGGTTTCTGTCTTCTACCGCCTCCTTTCTGGTCTTGCACCCTCTGCTCATTCTGTGATTTGTTCCCCCCAGGTTTTCATCAACCCCATTCTGGTGAAACTACCTAAATCCAGGATCACTGCTCACCTCCACTCATTTGTTCCTCCCCTCCCACCCCCAACGGTGGAATCAACTTCTACATACTCTTCAATCTCATTCTTCCCTCCAGGTCTTCAGGACAGCCATTCACCACCATCTCAGACCATCGTCAATCCAAAACCATGATCTTTTCTACCCTTGTTAACCCCAGACAAATCTTTCCTCCTCTCCAATTTTCCCTCCTTGTGTCCAACTTGTCCATTCTATGCATGTGTGTTTTGCATCCTGTTTTTGTCTGTTACGTCCTGATCCGTTCGGTGTATTTGCTTTTCTTGAGCTTTGACTGTATCCAAAAAAAGGAACGACTTTTGTTTCCGAATTGTAACAACCATTTCTAAATGTGTATTTTTTTCTCCACTTTGCAGTAATGACCAGTCACCGTTTTTCACTCCGTATTAAAAAAATACAAACCTATTTACTTACCTGATGGGTTCTGTCATTTGATACCCTTTGCCATCAGCTTACACAAGGAAAAGCATCGTGGTTACTGCAAGCACGATGTAAACAAACATAGCACTTACCACAATGAATACAATGGAAACAAAATAGCTTCAAATTATATTTGTCACAACCCTCTCTATCATGGGGCTTTACATTATACGAGTCAACAGCGACACCTAATGTGTCCACATACCATCAGGTAAGACTTCCTCCCTTATTGGAGCAAACAGCACAACCTAACATGTTAGACAGAGCCCACACAGTTCTGACGTTTTGCTGACCAGCAATTTGTCACCTCTCCAATGGGGAAGAGGAGGGATAACCAGAGAGTTGGTGTCAAAGCCACCCAATGCTCGCCTGTTTATACATTTATCGTTTTTAAAAGACTAGTCTAATAATATTTTATATAAAGCATTGCAGTGAAGTTTGATCCAAATAATTTTAAAGCAATATATGTATTTGTGTATTGTAATCAGTAAACTAGTACACATATTAAATGAATGGCAAGCGTCTAGTATAAACAGGCAAGCATTGGGTGGCTTTGACACCTTCTTCGGTTGAAACAAAAAAAAAATCAAATCATTTCTTAATTTCAACTTCACTACACGAATAGTATACCCCAAAGGAACCTCCATGCCAAATATCAGCATCCAAGTACACATATTAAATGAATGGCAAGCTTCTAAATAACTTGCACCAAAAACTTTAACGTTGATGTGCTACAAAAAAGTTAAGTTCAAAACAGGTCAAAAATTTAAAACATTTGAAATTATTTTTTCATTTCAACTTCACTACATCAATAGTATACCCCCAAAGGAACTTCCACACCAAATATCAGCATCCTAGTACACATATTAAATGAATGGCAAGCTTCTAAATAACTTGCACCAAAAACTTAAACATTTTCACGCTGACGCTGATGCTCACGCTGGGGGTATCGCTATAGCTCTCTGTTCTTCGAACAAGCGAGCTAAAAATGAAAATACATTGATAACAACAAAAAAGCGTGGCAAGCCTGAAGATTGTAAGACTACTGAGATTATTTGGAACACAATTTAACTTCCCTTTAATATTTTAAAAGGCATTCAGATTCAGGACAAGCCACCGTAATCTCATTTTAAACACAGAGAGCCTGTCTTTGGGGTTGACTGCTCGGATTTTCCTTCCCCATGTTGATCTGTTCCATGTTCCAAAAAAAAATTAAAAATCATGTGCACGTGTATCCGTGCGAATTACGCCAACAAAGTATTACTCACCGCCGAATATACTTATATACTCTCTCCCCTGACACCCTGTGATATTGAATTGTATGTACAAGCTAGTACCCCCACCCTCCGGGCCCATTTTTGGTGGGAAATGTACTGCGGCACAGTCATGGAAATGCACTTTATAATTTTTGAAAGTAATTTTATTGAACATAACATATTGTTATCGTTTCGGAAGTGGGTGGCTCAGACCCATTGCTTAACTTCCGACCCTGAAACTGACAAGCCATGGATAGCTCCACGACCTGACGAGTTAGCAACCACAGACGCCATCTAAGGTGACTAAATCTGGTGGGGTCCCTGTGCCCAACTCTCGCATTACCTTCCCGGTGATTTAGTTACCTCAGATGGAGACCATGCTCTCGACTTCCCACAGTATCTACTTATTACGTATGCTGAACGAAACCGGAGGTGGGCCGTTGGCTATATACCGCAGCGAATCACTGTTGTACAACTTCCCATCTATTTATTATGTAATCTATGTCTAACCAATGGAGAAACAGACAATCTAGCAGGTTGGAAACAGTTTATAGAGATTAAAGGCACATATTTACAAGCAATATTCACAAGCGATGCAGTGTCACAAAGAAAGCATTCAGCCCTTATGCACAAAAGATCCCCTTACACATTCTTAGCTTGCTCTGTACATAAAACATGCGTGCCTCAATCACTTCGAGGAAATCAGACAGAAAGGGAGAAAAAAAGAATGTCCGAGGCGTAGGGTCGGCCTCTTGCTCATAGTCCGTCGGTCAATGTAAAAAAACCAAATTTTCATATAGAATCTTGGCAACTGTGTTTAATTCCATCTAAATAAATCACTGATCAGAAAAAATGTTGTTGCCAGTTTTTCTGTGTGGTCCCTGGGTCATTTTTGGTACAAAATAAACTTTGGTGTGAAAAATGCGATAATATTTGACCAAAATTTAGTTTCTTTAGTAAGTATACCATGTGACCCCTTAAAATGATCAGGTTGATTCAATCTACTATGAGAGTATGTTTCCATATAGTCATGAGTCCCTGTGTGTGAATATTGTGCAGTTAAATGCTATTAATGTATAATTCTTCACTACAAGTACCAGCACATGTAGTCTCAAAAAGATGAGCATTTGAATTTCCAATGGACAAAGTGTCGCATGAAGAATTTTGCAAACATAAGTCACTCCTATTGTGAACCAATGTGTCCCACTTCAAGCCACATATATTTACACCTGAGTCCTTGCTCCTTACGTTACTCCTCTACCTCATCTTGTCCAATTACAGTGGGTTGTGTGTTGTGACATTTGTCCTCATCTCCCATGCAGTGGCAGAGTTCGGTGCAGACAAGATTGTGGTGTCTGCAAGAGCACCTGCCTGAGCATGTCCTGTCTGTGGATGCACAGCTGCATTGAGTCAGCTGCAAAACTGCATCTGGAGCTGGTGCTTCCTCGGTTAGCACTGGCACCAGTCGACCATCTTGCTGCTGCCATCCAAGTTCCAGAGGGTTGGGGATGACTGGGTCTAGGACCAGGTCCTGTGACCAAACACTCGCCTGATATGCTCCAACCAAGCACCATGGGTAGGTGGTAGTTTGTCCAATCCTTGTTCCGGCTTCAGTAGTTTGAAGAGGGGCCACCTGAAGTCCTTCACCTGGGTGATGTGGAGTCGTCTAGGACAGAATATTGCGCACAAGAACTCTTCACAGCCCTTGACCACTTCAGTAGACGGTTCTGCTCCTTCTCCAAGCCCAGCCAGTGCAGCAAGTACCGTGGGGCTTGATGCAAGGAATGCTGTGAAGCATCCCTTTTTGCCCTTTCCTTGTATGTGTCCAGTTGTATTGCACCCGGTCAGTGCATGCCAGTTGATTAAAGTAGATGCTTTATCTGGACCAAGTTGGTCATAGATTGGTTTCAGCATGACTGTGTGACGGTGCTCCCTGGTGCCCATGATTACTGCTGGTTCGATGCCCAGTTGTGGCACCCTGCGAAGAGCCAGGAGTAGGACATCAGTGTCTTGGGAGTATAGGTGGACTCTGAGTCCTGTTTCTGCAACTTCCACTGCATGTAGAATCATGAGAGTGTCTGCCTCTTCATGTGTGCTCACACCTGTAGAGACAGGGCAGTCGGAGTTTGTCACGACACTACTGCATGTCACGGTCACCAGGTTCCCAGCAGTACTCATGTCGATGAGTTTTTGAGCCAGGTACAGAGTGAGTGAATCTTTTGTGTCGTTGCTTGCGAGAAAAGTACCTTTGTCTCTGATGCAAGTTGAATCTTGTACTATGTAGGATCGGATTCCCTTTGATTTGCCTCTGCGCCGTTCTCTTGTGTCTTCCTTCAGTGAAGATACTTTGGTATAGAAATCAAAGATAACCCTCACTTGGTCATAGCCTCGAGCTTTGGAGTCGATGACCTTGACATATGATGTGCCAAGGTCACTGCAGTTATTGAAGTTCTTGACCGCCATCAACTCCTGCAAGACTGCCATTCCATCGACTATGAGACAGCACCCCTTCTCTTCGGTCGGTTTGTGTGTAGTAGCTTCTTGGGTTGTGTCACTATCGGCCTGCATACGATTCTCCAGCAGGTGGATTACTGTGCTTTTGTCAGTTGTTGGGTGGATCGATCCATCTGGTTTCATCAACACCCGGTTTGTGTATGCAAACTCGTGAGTGCCAATCACTGTTTCCAAATCAATGTCCTCTCTTGATGACCGCGCTATCACCGTAGGACAGCTTGCCTAATTATGTTGGAACACCGGAAGATTGTGTTCATCTCTCCTTTGATGTCTCTCTCCTCTATTGTCTATGGTCTAGAGCAGAGCGACCAGCTTCATTGGAATGTAGGACTGCTGGCTTCCTCCCTTGTGCATCAGTGATTGTGGAATTTGTGATGTTCTGTTGGATTTTCTCCAAGAGGATCTGCTGAGTGATTTTCTCGTTGTGAATTCCATGATCATGCATCATATTGGTGTACGGTGCAGCCACCTCGGTCAGTGTGATGATGTCTCCTTGATTCAAGCGCTCTTTAAATTCGGCAAAGAATTCAATCTCCGCTGAAATAGATGCCACAGTGTCTTTGTCTGACTGGTTGTCCCTGTTACTGAGCCTTTGGGGCTGCTGCACATAGCGCTGCCAGTGCATTGTGTGGCAACTTGTGTGGTGCCTAATGTCCCTGGACAGGAAGTCTCCCTCCACAAGGATGTCTGCCATATTCAATTTCCATTGGTCATTATGACTGGCATCTACAATTTTTTTGACTGATTTCCCAATGTCTGAAGTTCTGCATAAGTGAACCGGCTCTGGGTTTGAACCAGATCTGGCATGTTTCTTTTCGTGTTTGATATCTTGGCAGTAGAAACAAAGTTCTCGGTTGAACCGACTGACGTGGATCATGTGAGTGACCTTTTAATTGACTCAGCAGATTCACTGCTATCAGGCATAGTGGTACTACTTGACATGGGTTCTACCCCTTCCTTCTTGTATGACAACACGCTTGAACTCTTCGCAGACAGTGCTTTCTCGTACCGCTTTTTGTCTCTGTCAGTGTGCCCTTTGTGTGTCACTTCACTGTAGCATGTCCTGTGCTATACAGCATGGTTTCGTTCCAAGATCTCCGCTGACAAACCATGCAGCCATTGATTCAAATGAACGAAGTCAGGATTCCTATATTCAGCTCTTTGACTGGTATAGTCAAGAAATTTCTGATAGCTTTCACATTTTGGATACGTCAGTGACTCCAGCTCTCTCTCTTTGTTTTTAGTGTTCACCCACTGTTCTCCTTGGCATTTGAGGCAGAGGTCAAAGTCAATTGATTGTTTCTTTATAGGTGGTTCTCCTAATGCTGCAGAGGTGGCCATCTTCGTTTATGTTCTCTGTGAAGGTGCAGATGTTGGGCTTGACACAAGTCGGCAATCAGAACTTGTAACAGCAATGAAGCCGTTGCTGGGACGTATTCATCTGCAACTTACGAAATAAATCCAATAATTAGGTGACACCAGTGGCGGATCTACGGGGGGGAGGGGGGTGGCCGGGGGCCCGACCCCCCCCCACAGACCAAAAAAATGCCAAATTTTCTCACATATACACTCCAGCTTTGCTAGAGATTCTGCTGAGCCTCAAGCAGGCCGCAGAAACGAATTTCCGGCTGCCTATTTTTCAAATTTTTCTGGGGAAGGATCCCTCGACCTCTCTCACGGACTTCGCGCCTTCGGCACTTGTGAGTCGGGCCCGACGCCCCCCCCCCCCTTTCCTTGAAATTTCCTAGATCCGCGCCTGCAGCCCAGTATGTTACCTAAGATCATAAAATATCAGTTGTTAGTAGAATTAGTGTAGTATTTTGTATTATTAAATTTTTAAACAATCTAACCATATTTTGACTCTGAGGGCACAAAATAGCTGAAGAAAAAATTGGCAATATTTGTTTTTGTATTTTACTAGATAATTTGGATGAATTGAAATGCATTTAAATGCATTTGCCAAAAGTCTGGCTCCCCAAAAATTGAAAAACATTTTTACGGCAACTAAAGTTTTTTTCATACTTTTGCTCAGAAATCACCCCGGGACCAAATAGAAAAACTGGCAACATGTTTTTTTTTTATGTCCTAAATACTATTTAGAGGAATTTAAATGCATTTGCCAAGATTATAAACAAAAATATGACAAGATTTAATTTTTTTTTACATTGACCGATGGACTATCACCCGATGTGAGCCAGTGGGCTCATGTTGGTCCCAAAGTGGAGGGAAGAAGGAAGGGAATGAGGATGGTGTGTGTGCAGTATGTCGGGAGAGGTGTAAGTTCTAGAGTCAAGAGGAAAGATGTGATACAAGTGTCAGTCCCTCGCCCAGACGGGTCAAGAAGGTGGTCATTGAAAGTTCTTTTTGGCTCTTCGAGAGCTCTTTTGTGCATCTCAAGTCAACAAATTAAGAAGTAGAAATAGAAAGGAAAGATTGTGTAAATCAGTATGTAGGCTGCTGCATCCCAGGAAGCTCGTGCCGCTGCTCATTCTTGGAGCCTCGCTCAGCGTAACTCATATGTTTCATCTCTCAAACCAAACAGGCAGGCAGGCAGTTCTGTTCTCTCCTCGGTATCTTCTGGGTGCAAGTCAGCCACGATCTCTGGTGCGCTCTGCATATTTTATTGGCATTGGGCAAAGCGTGGCTTTGGGGTGTGGTGGAGTAGCTGCAGTGGTCATGACAGGCAGGACAGGACAAGGGTCATGACAGAATTATTTGAACCCAAGTGTCGCTTCCTCATTGGTGCACGAATCCCATAGCTTTACAGAGGGTCAGTCACACACCTGGCGCTCGCATGCAGCATCCCCCATAGGTGTTCGAAGGGTCAGACCCAGTGGCGCTGCAGTGGGTTACGCATCCAACACAGGAATTGCTGTGCAAATAGCTTTGACTGAGAGTATTTTGTAATGTCATTTGCGTACTGTAATTCATGTTGCATTGTGTGCATGGTTTGCGTTGTGGGAAGGTGCAGAGGAGGAGAAGTTGATGAGGGATGGGAAAAGGATTGAAATGGTTTGATGACGGGAGGGATTTGAATGGATTAATGAAGAAGGGGGGAGGTTTAGGAAGGTGTGGGGAAAGAGAGGTTTGAGAGGGAAAGAAATGGATTAGTGAACAGGGGCATTTAAAGAAAGTGGAGAATCACAAAGGGGATAGAACAGGTCAGGGTCAGGTAGGGGAGCATGCACCGGAGCAGCTTGTCCCTGCGTCCACTTTCCGCTGATACTGCAAGAGTGTCTGGCCATCCGCAAGGCAGATGCCTGCCCCATCCCCATCTCCTTGAGATGCTGATCAACCTGCTGCAACCACGAGGCACGTGGTCAGCCCATTGGCCTCCTCCACTCACGAGCCTCCCTCGGTGAGAGAATCTGGTGAGCTGAATCAGCGTCAAGAAAATGAGCTGCATGTCTATACAGCCGCAGCTGATGGTCATGGATGATGCAGGTAACAAATCTCATTTGAATCTCTCTCAGCAACCGCTCGTTCGACACAAAGTCTGACCAGCGATAGCCAAGGATTCTCCGAAGAGACCTGGTACCAAAGGAATTAAGTCTCTGTCTCAGATCCCTGGTCAGAGTCCAATTCTCACATCCATAGAGCAACAATGGCAGCACCAAGGACCTGAAGACTCGGACTTTCGTCCTCCTGCACAGGTACCGGCAGCACCACACCTCGTGATCCAGTGAATCCATGACTCCCCAGGCCCGACCCAGACGTCTGTTGAACTCTGGCTCACAGCCAGCAGAGACGTGAATATCACTGTCAGGGTAAGTGAATCTCTCCGTGACCTCAACATCCTCGCCACAAACAGCTCCAGACAGGATAGCAGCATCCAAGATGTCATTGAAAGCCTGGATCTTATTTTTGACCCAGAAAACCAATAATCCCAGTGGCTCCGACTCCTCATTCAGCAACTTGATGGCTCCCAAAAGGATATCCAGAGTCTCCGCAAAGATGACTGCATCATCTGCGAAATCAAGGTCAGAGATCTTGACATTCCCAAACGATGCACCGCAGCTTGATCTCTCCGACATTCTCCCCAGAATCCAGTCCATAAAAGTGCTGAAAAGTGTGGTGGTAGTACACATCCCTAAGGAATTCCAGTAACAACTTGAAATAAGTCAGAGATGGTACCACCACATCTCACAGCATTCTCAGTAGCAGAGTATCGTTCAGACATCAGATTGATCAGTTTTGGTGGCACCCCACGAAGACCAAGAATCCTTCAGAGGGCATCCCAATTCACTGAATCAAACACTTTACAGAGATCAACATGGGCTGTAAGCAGCCCCTGCTGAAACTCTCGTCTGCATTGGGTGAGGAACCGAAGAGCAAAGATATGGTCAATCAGTGACCTCTTTAGTATAACAGCCTTACTTCTCTGAACGCTGGTGCTCAAGCAGATGGTGGCGAACCCAATCAAGAATTATCCGAGCAAAGACCTTGCCCGGCACTGAGAGCCGCATCACCCCTCGGTAGTTGTTGCAGTTTTGGTGATCACCCTTCCCTTTTCAGAGAGGGACAACAACGCACCTCTTCCAGTCAGTTGGGATGATGCCTGTGTTCCAGTCAGAGCACAGAACTACATGCAACAACACAAGTAGAGCATTTTCACCAGCGTTGAGAAGTTCAGCATGGATGCCACAGATCCCAGTAACACCCCTGACATCCAACTTGACAGCTGGTGGATCAGCCTGGTTCAACCACTCAAAGTATCCGGCCCAGCGGGCCTTCACTTCGGACTCCTCTGTCAAGAGCTCACCACCCTCTGCTCAAACTGCAGTACACTGAGAGATGGGCTTGGAGGAACGCAATGCACAAATTCCCATGGAAGCAGGACGAGAATCACTTGACCACATGTGATGCTCTACCCCTCACAGATTCCTCGCACACAGGCCTCCTTGTCCACCCTCAGTGCACGTACAGTTTTACGCCTCAGCTCCCGAAACAGCTCAACTCTGCCATTCAGCCTGGCGCTGCGACTCTGGTCAATGGGGTCCAGTGTCCCTTGAGACAAAATTATTCTTCGCCCGGCGGTGAGTTCCAAGACTTCCATCGGCAAAATCAAGGACGGTGGTCTTGAAGTCTTTCCACAACTCTTCAGGATCCCACAAAGCACCCAGACCCCTCAAATCTCCACTCATCCTATTCGCAAACTCCTCAGCTACCCTCTCGTCCTTGAGCTTGTCAGCATCCAGCCTATGCTACGATGGTCGTACCATTCTCCTGTATTTAAGGTGCAACTTCAGAGTTGCAACAACAAGCTTGTGGTCAGTGTTGAGGAACTGAGCACTCCAGATGACCCTGCAGTTCTGGATTATCCTCCAGTGACCATCATTTACCACATGGTCAATCCCCTTTGCCACACCACCAACGTTGGAATACCAAGTCCAGTGATGAGCCTGTGGGTAGTGAAATCATGAACCAGCTACCCGAAGTCCATGACTTCTTGCAAAGTTAAGGAGCTTAGTGCTATTCTGGTTCACAGTTCCAGACCATTGTGGAACAACATATGTCTCACAACCATTCCTATCAGTTCCAATCGATGCATTGAAATCCTCCAAGATGAAAAGAATATCTTGCCTGGGGCACTGACCAACCACAGACTCAAGCATGGCATGGAATGCATCTTTCAGGGTGAGATCACTCACCTCATTCGGAGCATATACAGTGACCAGGGAAATGACACCCAAGGAGTGACGAATCCTTAGTTTCATAATGCACTCATTGACCGAAGTTACCATGGTAACCATCAGAGCGACCAGACCAATAGTAGGTGAAACTACCCACCATAATATGGCCGCAATCTGGTTTCCGAACCTCAGAGAGTGCTGTAATACTTATGTTCGAATGCTTGCGCTCAGATGATAACAGAAACAGGTGATGATCCTCTCTTGTGGATTGGACATTCCTGGCACCCACCCGAAGGGAAGCATCAGGTTAACGCAAGGACTCCGCCATCTTTTGGATGACACCTCATCACCACCCCGACACACACTACCGCAATCTGACCCTGGAAGGTTACCCCGTGGTTTCCCTCCCATCATCAAAGATTGGGGGTCCCGAAGTCTTTGCCCCAATCCCGCCATCCGGTGAGCTGCCCTGCAAAGGGCAGCTGCACAGGAGGTACTCCCACAGAGTGGGCTTTCAGATTTATGTTTGCTTTTGGTATGTTTTGCGGAATGAAGTGTTTTACGGTGACCGGAGTGCAAATCCTGCCACCAACCTCCTGATAAAAAAGTAATGTCTTCACGAAGCTTGAGCTCACCTCCTGAAATAGATACTCTCAGCTATTGGAAGTTCTCCTGACGTTCTGGTGTCAATGTTGAAGCAAAATGACAATTTAATGACTACCATCTCACTTTCATCATCCACCAATTCTTCTCTTCCATTCCTAAATGGGCCCACACTCTTATTAACCTTAACCTTACCACTTGTACACTTAAAGAATGTCTTGCTATTATGTTTAATACTTTTGGCTATGTCCTTTTCATATTCCCTTTTGGACTGTTGACTTATTTTCTTAACTAGTTTCTGTTTACACCTGCAGTGATTCGAGTCTGACACTTGTCCTGGTGTTTTATATCTGATAAATGCATTCTTATCCTAAATGTCACTCCTTACACTGTAAACCACTCCTTACATCCCTCTTCAACCACCCTGATATTTTTTGGCCTCTACCTTTCACCTCACTGGAATGTACCTATTCTGCATGCTTCATATTTGTTCCTTGAAGGTACCACCTGTCTGCATAAACTCACATTGACCATGCAGGGATCCCTACATATCCACAAACCCAAACCCCTCCCCCCCCTACAACACCAACCCTCCAACCATTGGTTAACATCCATTGCTCAACTGCAGAACTCTGCACTGCTTCCCACTCTTAGTGGAATCACAGGAGAAATATGACTTCACATGACAAATTTTTTAAATGCTTTGTTCAAAAACACACCACTCCTCATCAAAGATTGTGAACAGAACTTCCACACATTCACCACTACCAATGTTCATCGGCCACAATCTGACAAAACGTCATCCAACATTCCATCAATAACCCCCAACCCCGCTCCTCTAAAACACAAAAAAAACTATTTTTTGTGTCATTGTGACAAAATGGAAAGTCCACATATTCAATGCCCTCATCAAAAATGTCCCTGAGCACCTTCCGAGCACTCTATCTGACGTTCACCATTGTGGACACATGCACCACCACCCCCATCATCCACACTACCTAACTTATGCACACCCACAGCACTCCCATCACATCCTCAAATCCTGCACTTGCAGCACTTCCAATGCCGAACCTACCAACCCCACAACCCTCATGCCACCACTTCTGTTTGAACTCCCACCACACACCCCCCTCGCCACCTAACCACAGCACATCCACCTGCACAGCACTTCATTTCACTTTCACCTGCACCCATCACACCCAATCTGTCACCCGTGCCCTTTGCACCTCCAATACCAGCAGCACACTGCACTCCTTACATCACCCTCACCTTCCGCACCTCTCATGTCACCACATCCACCTCCCATCCCACTTACATTCCCACAAATGCATGCGCTTGTTATAGACCCACCCCGCAAACGTGACCGACTCTCTTCAACCGATCACCCTCCCCCCCACCCTCTGACAAATCCAGAAAAGACGCAAACCCATTTTACAGTGTACCCACCAAAGCTCTTAAGGCCCTGTCACACCTTGACAATTTAGCCAACATATGCCTGACGTATGCAAAATTGGGCTAAAACGCTCACACACGTCGAATACGCTATGGGTAAGTTTGTATACGTTAAGAGCATGCTGAAAAACACTGCCATACATCGTAGTACGCTGGCTTTCATCGTTGTACTTTGCGGTTGTCCTCAAATTTTAGCATGCTTGAAATTTTACGACGTATGCCAGCGTATGACTCACACGTTCCGCTACACTGGCCATAAGTTGTAGGCACGTTATGCGATCGTTGACACAAGTCGGCACACGTTACTTGTAAGTTACTCATAAGTCGAAACACATCGAGGTAATACTTAGCGTACCCACAACTTATTTCTAACCTATGAGTAACGTGCTTTGAACCTATGTGTAACGTACCTCCAACGCATATTGAGGTATGTAGACGTATTTGATTGACGTCTTCCGGACGACCACAGAACTTACTGAACGTGTTTCTAATTTACAGCTACCGTATAATGGCGAATTGGCAGCGTTTAAAAAACAACAACAACAATAACTTCCGATATTTCGTCACGTGCCGTTACGTCACGTCCGATTGCCTCTTCAGTTTGATCATGTCTTATTCTTAGTTCGTCCTCTGTGAATATTTTCTGTTTGAGGATATTGTCACGTCGACGTCGAAACTTAAAAGCAAATGTCCGAATATATTTTAAAATTCATGATAGACTATAAAAAAAAACAACACAACAACAACACCAACAACTTCTTGTCACATGCCTTCACGGAGCCAAGGAGAAAAAAAAGAAAATGTGCCTTGATGGAGAAAATAAGTTTCGGGTATGCTAAACATTACCTCGACGTGTTTCGACTTATGAGTAACTTACAAGGAACTTGTGTCGACGTGTGTCAACGATCGCATATCATGCCTACAACTTATTCCCAGCGTAGAGGAACGTGTGAGCCATACGGCGAGTACGTCATAAAATTTTCAGCATGCTTGAAATTTCACGACGTACTAAACGTACCACGAAATATGACCGTATTTCATCATTTTTCAGTGTGCTCTTAACGTATACACAACTTACCCATACCGTATTCAACGTGTGCCAGCGTTTTAGACACATTTTTCATAGGTCGGCATACGCTGGCTAAATCGTCAAGGTGTGACTGCGATGTTGACACTTCCAATTCTCAGGCGGTTATGATTTAAATCGGCGTCCGGTAGGTCTTTAACAGGCTACGCTACGAGTTCGTCGGCGATACGTGCAGCGCGCTATGCCTAAGTTAAACTATCGTTGGGCATAGGTTGTGAACGCCGACAACAGGCTAAGCATTCGTTGGTATAAGTTATCTATAAGACAACGAAACGTTCTGTGCCCATTACTAATATGTTATGCATACGGCCAACACGTTATGAATATGACCAAAACTTGAAAAAAAAAAAAACATCAAAATTTCAGCGTACGACAACGTTTTGCATACATTTTTATACGTTGCCATTGCTGGCTAAATCGTCAAGTTGTGACAGCGCCTTTAGATGAGCCACCTCCAGGCATTTATATCAGGAAAGACCACCCACCCCTCCACAGTCTCCACCAACTTCAACATCGCCCAGATACATCACCCGATACACTGTTTATAACCGTTCATGCATTTGTCCCTGGACTTGCCCTTCGAGTTGCTCAATTTGTACAATTCTTCTTCTTCGGGCATAGACCCTCTGGTGCCACTGCTGACAGCAGGCCAATCACCACCATGCCTAGCTACACGCAAGTGAACTATCTCCAAAACATCACCCCTCGAAGAGCCCCTGCCATGTAATACACTCCCTCCATGCCTGCCCTCCAGCACCAGGGCAACACACTCACCTCCACAATGCCAACTAGAACCACGTTGTCATGAATGCCACATACATGCACATAGCTGACCCCCTTGCCAGATGGCCACCCTCAGGAGCACCAACAGCTCCCAGAAGGCCACTCAGAGCCGTCAGTAGAGAAAACTTCACCAATTTTTGTATATATTCAAGGCTCGTGGAAGAGCTAGTACACTGAATGGAACATGACGTAGCAGGACAAAAGGAACAGTAGAAAGAGGGGGGCACCGTGGGGGGGGGGGTTGGGGAGAACACCAACCCCAGAGTTGAGGGACAAAATAGAGTGAGACTTGGATAAACAATGGGTGTGGGGAGGAATGGGAGGTAGGAAAGGACATATGCAGTGGACAAGATGGATACAGAAGGAAACTCAGTAAGGAAAAACTAGAAATTTGGAAGTATGGGGTTTGGGGTATGGTGACGGGGGATGGGGTGGGGGGTTTGGAGGGGGGGCGGATGATGAAGGTTGGATTGTGAATGTTCTGAGATGGTGGTGAACAGCTGTGTTGAAGGCCTGGAGGGAAGAGTGAGATTGAAGAGAATGTGGAAGTTGGTTGCCCACGAGGGGAAAAAGAGGAACGAATGAGTGGAGGTGAGCAGTAATCCTGGATTTGGTAGTTTCACTCGAAGGGGGTTGATGTTTGATGGTGTACTTTATGCACCCTGCAGAAACCTGGGGGAGGGGCAAGAGGGAACAAAGCATGAAAATAGCAGGAAATGTGGTTTGCCCAAGAGAGTTAGTCTCTGATTGTGAGATCCATGAGTCTGGCTGACAACTTCCTCAAGAGGATTGTGAAGAAAGTAGATAGGAGGGTTTGCCAGACCATCCTTTTGGAGAGAGATAGTGAGAGTGTGAGATTTATCAGGATTGAAAGTTATATTCCAAGTGTTTGACCAACTTGTGGTTTTGTGAAGGTCTGAAGAGATGGAAGAGGCTGAAGGAGGTATGTTGCCAAATGTGAAACCCTGCTTCTCTCATTCATTACTGAAAAACGTTGCCTATCAGTGAAAGGGTAAGGCTTAAATGAGGAGATATTGAGCAGTCTGGAATCTGGATACATGGATGTTTTTTCTCATGGCTCGTGTTGTGTTTTTAACCTCAATGTTTTTGTTCTATAGTCCTGTTTTAGAAAGTTTATGTACTTTAAATCCTTGCATAAGCCAAATATTTTGCCCTTCTTTCTCATCCTCTAACTCCGATTTCCTCTCAAACTCAATTCCCCTTTCTCCCAACTCTTATTCGAGTCCTCCTTACCAACCCTTCTTTCTCAACCTTTTTCAAACCTCATGTTCTTTTTCTCAATTTTTTTTAAAAATTATAATTAAATGCAGAATTCCTACATGATATATAAAGGGTCCCTGGCTTATATTAGTGGGCAGCAGCAATAAAGGAGTGCAAAGATGAAGAGTCGATAATAAAGTAAGGGAAAAATTATTGTAATACGAGTCATATACCGAAAGAAGAATAAAATGGCAATTAAGTAGAGCAAGGGCTAACAATTGTGCACATCAGCAATAACCACTGAATTGCATCCAAAGCGATGCTGGCAAGCTTTGTAATTTCACTCCATTGCATTGAAGAAAATCCACGCACCTGCTGCAAACATTTCTCCAATATGGACTCCTTTGCTGAGTGCTTGGCTAAAAAGTCTTGATAAGCAATTATTTGAAGTGCCTGCTGAACAAGAAAGCGGCAGCTTAATGGATGCAGAAGATTAAAACTCTAAAGCATGGGCTTCAATCCAGCCTTCGGAGAGTTAGAGGTAGGTGGGGGAGGGGGAGGAGGGTTGTACTTTGTATTGAAGACATGTGATGAGTGGTGGACCCCTCACCCCTCTCCCCCACCCCTTACTGCTGAAGCAGCTCCTTTTAATTCACAGACGTGAGAGCAATTTCTCCAGATGTCTCAGCAATGCGTGATGCTGTGGCCGTTCTGCTCACACCGTGCATATGGGACATTAAAGCTCCTCATTATTGGTGCAGTTCAACAAGTAAAAAAATTCACTCTAACGCAGCTTGAGATTTCCTTTTCAAGTTTTATTTAAATGTTTTGTGTTGTGAAGATAATGTTAATATATTTTATGGTATCCACAGACTCATTTGAGGTGCTAAACATTCAGCACGTACTTATCCAATGTTTTCATCTCGAGAATGGTGCATTAGAATGACAATAGCAACCAATTGATAGTTTCTTACTTCCTGATGGCAAGTAGCTGCTTCAATGTGGGGGAAAAATGTCCTTTTTCTTTTTTTAGCCACTGGGTCAAGGGATTTTGTTTTCAGCATTATCACAGTGCTGTTCTTCTCATATATCACATTATCACAAAGTTCTTCTCATATATATCCTTCTTGTCTCCCAACCCATTTCTTCTCCTCCAACCAATTACAACTGGCGTGCACCACATATTTTGGCATCTGAACTCCTGCAGGAGAAAAGAAGGCTTCATATTATCACAAAATTATGTTGATGCTTAGGAAGCTTAAATGTACACATTTTACAAATGTAGTGAATTAAATATAATACAGTATACAAACTTCATTTCAGACTAAAGTGATGCTCAAAAAAATTCCACAAACTATTGTTCACTGCATGGCATTTTTTTCTGCCTCACAGGCATTAACGAACAGGTCTTTAAATTAATATACAAGGTTCCTGATAATCGTATCTAATTATGGAAAAGAGCAATGAATCACGAAATTGTGCCTTTGTTTAATTTCACTTTGGGCTGGCAGGGTGGCCGAGAGGTATGTGCACTCGCCTATATAAACTGTCCAGCCTGGATTCAAATCTCGAATCCAGCTATAAAAATCTCGAAAATGATGATAGTAACTGAGACAGGCGGAAATAAAATGGAAAAAATGTCAAAGAGGCTCAATACACAGAAAAATAAAACAGAAATAGTGCCAGAAAAATCTATTGAAGTACAAGAGGTGGCACCAGGATGTGTTGGAGGTGATAAGTGGGAAGGAAAAAAAGAGAAGATGGCAGCAGTGAAAAAGGAATGTAGAAAGAGGAATGAGGAAATTGTAGGGGGGTTAGAGGGGATAGCTTGTAGGATAGAGAATTTAAAAATGGACCTACAAAAGGAGGTAGAGGGTAAAAAGAGGGAAATAACAAGTGTGAAGATGGAGGCACAAAGACATGTGGAGGCTGTAAGGTCTGAGGAGAGTGTGAACATGCAGAGGAAGAATACCAAGCTGAAGGCAATGGGGGAGGCGTGCAACCTATCAGCAGAGAAGACAGATGTGGAAAGGTATGGAGATGTGCACATCCAGGTAGTGGACAAAAAAAATGGAAACACCAATGTAAAGTCACTTAAAAAGGCATTGGGCCACCACATGCCACCAGTACGTCCTGCATGCACCATGGCATAGAGTCCTGTCTGGAATTCTGCAAGAGGGATGCGGCACCATTCTTCCACGAGAAAGCCAATGAACTCACTGCAGTTCAATGATCTCACCTGGGACACTGATCAACCATAGACTCGTGCGTGGCATAGAATATCTCCTTCACAGTGAGATCATTCACCTCGGTCAGAGCATATTCAGAGACCAGGAAAATGACACCCAAGGAGTGATGAATCCTTCGTCTCATACTATGCTCGTTGACTGGTGTTACCTCAATTATCATGGACATCAGCTTATTGGACACAGCTACAGCAACTCCCTGGGCATGGTAACCATCAGAGCGACCAGTCCAGTAGTAGGTGTAACCACCTGCCATGATCTCACCAGTATCAGGTCTCCGAGCCACAGAAAGTGCTGCAATATTGATGTTGAAATGCTTGAGCTCAGATGATAGCAAAGACAGGTGATTATCCTCTCTTAGGGATAGGACATCCCAGGCACCCACCCAGAGGGACCGCCTCTGGTTAACCCGAGGAGACTGCCGTCTAGTGGACAACACCTCAGCACCACCCCCAACACACACCACCACAATCTGACCCAGAAAGGTTATCCCGTGCTTTTCTTCCTATCATGACAGAATGGGGGTCCCACAGGCTTTGCCCAAATCCTGTCATCTGGTGAGCTGCCCTGTGAAGGGCAGCTGTACTGGAGGTCCTCCCATGGAGGGGATTTTCAACTTTCCTTGCGTTTTTTTTAATGTGTTTTGTGGAATTAAGTGTTTTATGGTGGCTGGAGTGCAAATTCAGAGAGTCAATTGCTAAAAGAGGTGTGCAGACTCTTCGCAGTTTGAAAGGCCTGAACTGTTGAGATCACATCGATTGAGATTGCAATCCAATAGGATGGTAGAAAGGTTCAACAGAACCTTATTGCAACAACTGGCATTGTTTACCACCACCCATCAGAACAATTGGGATGACTATCTCCCTTATGTGTTCATGGCCGACTGGATCACCTAAAATGAGACCACCTCGTGTAGCCGCAAATTGCACATGTATGGGAGGGAGTTTCGATGCCCGGTAGATTTACTCTGTGAAAAGCAACCAGATGGGCCAGGTGAACGACCCATGGAAGGCTATCCACTTCACTTGGAAGAGAGCATGGCACAGGTCCATGCATTCACTCACTGTCAGCTTCATCTGACTGGCGAGCAAGTTTAATGCAGGTACGATGCACAGGGCTGGGTGAATGTGTACACTCCGGGAGATAAGATTTTGTTCTTTAAACCCCAGAGGAGAAAGGGCTGATGCCCCAAGCTCGCATCACCTTGGCAGGGTCTGAGCATCATCCGAGTGCAAATCAGTGACATTATCTTCCAGATCAAGATGTGAAAATGTGCCCTCTCCACATCGTTCATGCGGAATGCCTAAACCCATGTGCATAAAGGGGAGTGGAAGTTCCTCAGTGGGTCAACCAGGTCAATGAAGCTTCCCAAGGAGTACCTGGGGCCTTGATGAGCTAGACACCAATGGAGCAATAGTTAGGACATAGGGCAGCAGATGGAGGCAACAGTTGAGGGCACAAGAGGATGTGTGGGCTAAAATGAATGATCAATTGTGAGAAAGGTGATGGGCACAACATCTGCAAAAAATTCCTCTCAAATGGAAAATATCTGATGAATTTGGCTAAATTGGCTTAACATAGATCTTGGGTGTGATTCCTCCTCCATTTTTTTGCTCAGTTGTGAAATGGGTGGAGAGAATGTGTGCTAAGTGAGAACTTGGAGTGAGTGGACCTAAATATTGTCTGTATAATGTGTAGGAGTGAATGGTGTACCATTTAGACAATTGGGATGACTATCTCCTTGGGAGTTATTTTAGTGGAGCTGGATTGCCTTCAAGCTAACCAATGCCCCTTCTGCATTTCAGCAGTGAATGAAGCAATATTTTGAAGGGCTGCGAGATTACATCTGCTTGCCGTACTTCCATGACATCATTGTTTATGTCAAGACATTTTGGAAGAAGTTGAGAATTTGTGCAAGGTATTGCAATGCCTCAAATCCTGCGGCATAAAACTTCATCCTAACAAATGTGAACTGTTAAAGTATGGCATTAAATATATGGATATAATTGTCTCTGAAGAGGGATACATGATGGACAAAAAAAAAGACATTGCTGCTCTGTTCGCCCTGAAACAACAAAAGCCTACCAATGTTAGAGCATTACAAAAGCTACTTAGTCTGACTATTATCACCAATACATTTGGAATTTCTTCAGGATTGCAAAGCCAATGTATGGTTTACTAAAAGTTGAGTCAAGTGAGAAAAACAAGTGCAAAGCCTGCAAGAGAGTGAAAGTGAAATCCAGCTAGGCCCTATCTAGCTATCTAGCTATTGAATCCAGCCAGGCCCTATTCAATGGAATGACTCGCATAAGAGAAGTACGATGCACAGGGCTGGGTCTCTTGGTTGATGCCCAGATTCAGCCACCAATGATGGGAGGGCTTCGATGAACCCTTCATTTCATACACATACATTTCTCAGGATGGCTTAGGGGTCGTACTGTAAAAGAACCAAAATGGGAAGCTGTGTGTGTTTGGTTATGGTTCTTGAACTTTGTCTCCTGTGGAGAAGAATTATCACCTTCACTCAAGTAAATGTGAGTTTTTAGCTCTAAAATGGGTTGTGACCGACAAATTCAAAGACTACCTTTACTGTGCCCCTAATTTTTAGCTCACCTGGGATGTAGTTCCGGGGAGCTTATGCGATTGAGCAGCGTCCATAGGTGAGTCAGTCAATCAGTCAGTCAGCGAGTGAGTTAGTCAGTGAGTGAGTTGGTCAGTTCATCACACCACAACATTCATCAACCATGATGGACCAAAGTTTATCGAGTACAACAAAATCTGTGCTCTTTAAGGGGGTCTACGAGGGGTTTTTGACCCTCCAAAATAGGTATATGCTCTCTTCTCTGAAACTACACACACAATTTTGATGAAACTTGACTACAACCTTCATCACCCATGACGTACCAAAGTGTATTGGCCGCTTTAAAATCTGCGCTCATCAATGGGGTCTACGGGTGGTGGGAGGGCAGTTGACCCCATAAAATGGGTATTTGCTCTCCTCTTGGAAACCACACACACAATTTCGATGAAACTTGACTACAACCTTCATCACCCATGATGTACCTAAGTTTGTTCACAGCATCAAAAAATTCAGGGTCTACGGAAGTTTGCGGGGGCGGGGGGGGAGGGGTTGAGTGACTTGCTCCTGATCCAGGTGAGCATCAGAACAGGTGGTCCTATGTTTACTGTCTACACGGATAGCAATCCATTAACATATGACAACCAGCGCCAGACTGAGCACTACCGGACACAGATGGGTAGGAGAGTTAGCCGACGATTGATACACAATTAAGTATAGACTTGGCAGAAGTAATTCTGTAGCAGACACTTTCTTGAAGCTGTCTCTTCAAATATAAGACTACATAACATACCTGAACAGGACAAATAAGAAATAAACTACCTCATCGGAATTTATCTACCCTGAATAAAAGTGTACAGAAGAATGTTCCTTGGAGCTGTCCAGGCAATAATGAGTGGAACAACGCCATAGAAAAATGGCATCTGATTTTGTGTGCTCACTGCTGTTTTGATGACTTATTTTGAGGTGTGCAAGATTAAAAATTAGCCTGGAGAAAACACCAACCATGACAAGATCCAATTGCGGTATGCATAATCTAAGGATCATGCAATTCAGCAAGTCATTGAGCTGAAAAGAGGGGATAGGAAACCGCTTGTTCAGCATTTGAGGAAGGAAATGCCTGATGTTCGAACTTTAATCAGAAAATGGTCCAAGTGGGCGATCTCTGATGATGGACTGGAGATAGGGAGACTGCATCCAAACAGCAGTTGGTTCTCACAAAACCCTTATGTCTACTCATTTACATTAATCAGTTTCTCACAATATTGGAGTATACTCCTGCTAATTCCATGCTTCTTCAAGTTTTGCAAGAGTTTGGTGGACACAGTTTAATTGGCCTAAACTGATTCACATCAAAAAGACAATTAGGGACCAAAACATAATAAATTTTTTAAGACGAGTGTAAGCAATGAGGGCAATCAAATTTATTAGAGCAGAGCTTATTGTCCAATTTTTTTCTCAAAAAACATATTTCAAGAAAAAGGAAACAGTAATCAGCATTTGAAAAGAAAAATCATTTTGCTTCACGATTAAAACCAGCCAATTACTACCACAACACCTTGAAGCAAATAACTTTCAACAAAGAGTGCCATCTAGGTTTTCTCACCTGAAGTATAAGATGCTCTCATTTCAATTTGTCAGGAGCAGCTTTAACAAAGCACAGTCCGTCAACATAAAGATTATTACAAGTGTTGCTGCAACAGAAGATAAAGTTCAATTTGAGAAAAGGATAAACAAGTCTGAAGACGACAATGGTTCACGAGCGGTATTTGACGATGTAAATTGTTTCAGAAGTCAAGGATGAGACAATGTGATAACTTTTGACCAAGTTATAAAAATGATCAACATGATGTGATACAGGTGACTGGTAATGAACTGCAAAATGTCGAAAACCCAGTTTCGTTCAACAACTTTCAAAATTCGACCTTTGCATAAACTTTAAAGGTCCCAAAACAATGTTGTGGACATTAAAATAAGGAAACAGGATACGTGCTATAGCTTATTGGAGTTAGTTCGTCGAAGAAGGTCGAAAACCCGGTTCTATTCCCATAACTTTGAAAATTTGACCTTTGTGGCCTTGAAAAGTCAAAGGGTTAGGGTTATGACCTTTGGTGCAAAACTTCCTCTGGAACATTCCAGGAACAATATAACGTCATATAGGCTATATGGCATTTCGCACTCCTCGGATTATCCATACTTTGATGAAATCAGCATAAAAACAAACTTGAAGGGGGCGCCACGGGCAAGGTGTTCGAGATAGAGCAAAATGGTTTCAAGACTTGAGGTGGGGAATGACCTCAAGATTATGCATAAAAAATATTCTCATCCTAGCTCTCAAAGTTTGGGTGGTCGTATGACTTTTATGTCAAAATTCGCAATTTTATAAGTTTTTGACCTTGTGATGAAAATGAAAAATCGGACAACAAGTTTTAGAGAATTCATATTGATATTCAAATACCGAAGAACCCATTCCATTCAGTCAATTCCTGAGGAGAAGATAGATTTTAAATCCAACTACCCCCTAAAAATGGCTCTTTTTGGGCGTGGCTCCACCCACAATGTGCGTAGCACGCCCTCATCCAGGAAAACACAACTAGACATTGTTATCGAAGACATAACCAAGTTTCATCAAGATCGGATCAAAGTGCACAGAGTTATGCTCTGGACAGATAGACACACAGACAGACAGACAGACACACAGACATAACGAATATAGTGGTCACTGGCTGGCGCTCATGAACCAATAAGAAGTACACAATAATGAGTAAATTTGTAATTCTTGTCTTTTCCACCACGATAAGAATGTTCTGCATAACATCACGCTGAGGGAGGCCTCCATACTTGAATCCAAATTGTTATGGTTCACCAATTCAACAACAGCAAAATGTGCTGTGTGAGTGAATGAAGCAAGATAAGACTCACTGTGAAAGGAGAGGCAAAAAAAGCAGAAGATAGCAGCCAGGCAACCGAGTATCGCAGGTAGAACCTGCAAAACAACTGAAACACCACACAAGCATCCATTCAGTGAAGTGTATGCTGCACATGATCAAACCTCCACTCAAGCATTGGAATTGAAACAACTGGGAGAAGAATGTGTAATTTTAAGATGTGCTTGTATAAAAATGTGGCTTTTTTGTCAAGATGCATGTCTTATTCTCTTGCAGTTACTTTCAAATTTTCAGAGGAAAAGAGTTTTATGCACAATAGACTTGTCCATGTTAGTAGCATATGTCATGTTTATCGAAGTGCAATACCTGAAGTATATGAAGTTACTGGGTTGGGATTACAGTCCTTGTGCTATCCATTGATTGTACATTCGTATTGTGTAAAGTGGTACAATGTTTCTGTGAGAGTCAAGTTTTTCCCTTGAACATGAAGTGAAACTCAGTGCAGATGTTCATGGTTTTTCATACATAGATCATTGTCATATATACAAAGTTAGCAACCTCTGTCTGTCTTGTACGCACTCCTAAACTGCTTGACGGAATGAGTTGAAACGTAGTGGTTGTACTTGGGGTGTAACCGGACAAATTTTAGGGAGTTAAAAAACATTCATAGCCCGTTTCTCTTGGCTGAAGTGGTGATTCAAATTCTCTTTGTAAATGTGTATTGTTCCTGGTTGGAGTAGGTATTATAAGTCATCTATACTAATAAATGTCAGTGTGTCAGTCAGTCATTCAGTGTGTGTGTGTGTGTATGTGTGTGTGTGTGTGTGTGTGTGTGTGTGTGTGTGTGTGTGTGTGTTTCTCCTCCATAACTCCAAAATCAGGAAACCTAGCAGCCTGAAACTTTACATGCATACTAAGGGAGCTCCAAGCGAGTGCATATTGGGTGTTTGGGTTAATTAAAACACCCCTTTTGAAGACGATCAACGGCCTTATTCAATTATATCCTTTATCAGGTGCATCCTTGGCCACCTTGCTCTCCATCGCTGGGGTCTTAATTCGCCATTTAGTTTGGCCTGCTTAACAATGCCTCAAGTTGGAACAGGTCACATCAGTTTATTAACGACAGTTTTTTTTCCCCACTTTCCTTACTCAT